>NC_044063.1:4457855-4472855 GCF_902167405.1 Gadus morhua
CATCCCAGAGCAGGGATGTCCTCGGAACAGGGTCTTTTAATAAGTGGATTACTTCACAGCGTTGATGATAAACGTTTACAGCAGTTCCTCGCAGTTGAATGCAGAGTTTGTGTCCACCAATAACACGCTCGTTGATTCCCAGCCTCCGGCGACTAGATTGATCAAGACAAATTTGTAGCGACAGAAAGTGGAAGAAAAGCGTTTCCAGAGGTTTGAGCTTTTCTGCCATCAGACTTTAGTTATTAGTCTAAACTATGATTTGTGAGACCACCTGCCAATCTGCCAAACCACTCATTAACAAGCCCCCTGTATATCCCTGTTGTTGTTGCCTTCCTGCTGTCCCTTCCTTACTTCACCATGACAACGGATGATAAACAGAACGGTGTATCACAGATGAGAACAGATGGGAATGTGTTAGATTTTGATGGGATCTCTCCATACGTGTTCCCATGAGATGTCAGTGTAGAAGATCACAGCCAGTACTTTATATCTCTCCTTCCTTCTGTTTTTCCAGCACTTTGAACTCACTTCATCACTCATCCTGTCTATACATTTCTATTTCTTGCTTTCTCTTATCCACTGCATGACTTGCTCTCTCTCGCTTCCGCTCTCTCTCTGTCTCTCTCTTTGTCTCTCTCTCTGTCGCCCTACACCTTCCCAGCAAGATATATTCCATTGCTCACATTATATTCTAAAGTGTTTACCTCTTGTGTATGTTCTCCTGTTCTAGTCTCTGTGTGTGATGTATAACCTTTGTGTGTGTGTGTGTGTGTGTTTTTTAATCTCAGAGTGTGTGTTATAACCTGTGTGTGTGTGTGTGTGTTTGTTAATCTCAGAGTGTGTGTTATAACCTGTGTGTGTGTGTGTGTGTTATAGCCCAGGCATGCGGTGAAGCTGCTGTCGGTGTTGAGCCTCAGCACGGAGCCCCAGACGGTCGGCCCGGACACCTTCTTCAGCTTCCCAGGACACAGAGCTGCCGTGAGTCACTCAGTTTAGGTGCTTTTTCGGACTCACTTCCACGTTCCACTTATGGTGTAATGGCCCGGTGCTCGGCACTGTTCACGCACAATGCCGCTCGTTATGAAACTCTTTCTGAACGATGTGCGCTAGCTTACGAAAATAATATTGCAAAGTTGTCGTGAGCCGTTTCCATGGAGATACCTTCTCCCCCTCTTTCCTAGAACTCTTACTTAAATCATGTTCGATCCATTAGCTACGTGTCGAAGTGAATTCCAGTTAATTTAACACAGGGCCGTAAATTGCACACTGGAATTGTCTGTTCTGGATACAAATTACAGACTTTCTTTATCACAAGGACCCAAGGATGAATATTTTTTTATATAACTAATGACGTCACAAAAGGTCATGATCTGCTTCCACAGTTTAAAAGTTATGTGTTTTATGTTAAGTGAAGACTGCTGTGTCATTTTCTAATGCAGAAATACTTTTGTGGGGAAACGACATTCCTTGGCAGCTCATTTCAATCTCCTTCGTCTTGTAGTGGCAGCGAGGAATTTAATTTGAGTCTTACCGCACAAAGTCGTTTTCTCTGCGGAGGTTGTTCTTTGCGAAAGAAACCTTTTGAAGGAAGAAAACTTAAGGAAGCTGTACATTTTTAATTGCTTTTTTAATCCAACTTTTTAATAGAGACAGCGGTTGTCATTGTCCATGACATTATAATATGTTGGAAACTTTGGAGAGTTGTGAAATCATTTAACAGAAAGTACTATGTAAATATCTGAAAATCATTGAACAATGGCTGTTAGGGTTACAAATGTCTGATGATTAAATAAGAGTTTCTCGGAAAAGTCAGCTATAGAATTTTTTGTAGAGATTTGCCTGTTGTTTAAATATAGAACAACATTAAATTACCGTTAACTTGGTGTTTTCTCCTAACATTGTGAATGGTAATTGTTTCCAGCCGTGTGCTAATGAGGATGTTTTCGCCTGGTACCACACTTGCTAAACTCACCTTCATTAAACGAAAAAACAAATAACCTGACGGATATAGAGCCAACAGATATATAGAGCTAATCTTGATTTACTTTGGGAATGTCATTTCAGGCAAAGGGTTAACCCCAAAAGGGCTTGGGGCAGGTTAACAGCTACAAACTAAACAGTCACAGCATGCTAGGGCTCAAACACAACAAGGCTTACTGTGATAATGTAATCCTGTCTTCCTCTAGGCCATAGCGTTGCCTCCTATCGCCAGGTGGCCGTATCAGGGCGGCTTCACCCTCAGCACCTGGTTCAGAATGGATCCGCTCGGCAGCCTCAGCAGCGACGGCGACAAGCCGTACCTCTACTGGTGGGTCATAGCCCTGCTCCCCCTGCTCCTCCCATCCTCTTCCTCCTCCTCTTCTTCCTCCTCTTCTTCCTCCTCCGGTGTTTTGAGTTTGCATTACAAATGTACCTATGAGTTTTTTTTTTCGAGTTCCTAGACCAGCGTCGCCCAGTTGTCGTGGTGACAGGCCCTAGAAGCGTCCCTGATGTAGCAGGCTAATCCAGTTTGAGTCCTGCCAAACGTCGACGAGATGTGGCCCAGTGCCAGGGCCTGTTAGAAGAACAGAAATTTTCAAAGAGAGAGAATTTTGCTAGTCCCTCTCTGCCTCCTTCACCATCTCCCCCATTTCTCTGTCTTTCAAGTCTCTCTCTCTCTAGCTTTCTCTTTCTCTCAGACTTCAGCCCCTCTTCTCTGTCCTCTGTCCTTCTCCTCAATTGCCATCTCCCTCTCTCTGTCTATGGATCTCTCTCTCTCTCTCTCTCTCTCTCTCTCTCTCTCTCTCTCTCTCTCTCTCTCTCTCGATCTCTCGATCTCTCTCTCGATCTCTCTCTCTCTCTCTCTCTCTCTCTCTCTCTCTCTCTCTGTCTATGGATGTCTCTCTCTCGATCTCGATCTCGATCTCTCTCTCTCGATCTCACTCTCTCTCTCTCTCTCTCTCTCTCTCTCTCTCTCTCTCTCTCTCTCTCTCTCTCTCTCTCTCTCTCTCTCTCTCTCTCTCTCTCTCTCTCTCTGTCTATGGATGTCCCTCTCTCTCTCTCCCTCGATCTCACTCTATATCTTTCTGTCTGTCTCTCTGTCTGTCTGTTTGCCTTGTCCGGGTCTCTCATCACGTCCTTGTACATCACGTCCACACCCAGGAAGCAAAACAAAGTGACAGTCGATTTATATGTAAGCGTGTATCAATCATACTGACGCACAACAAAAAACGAACTCAAGCCGCGTAACTTTGATGAATAGAGAACCGCCGCCTCTTGACAAGTTGATCCAAAGGCTCTGTCACTCTTCATCGCGTAACCCGACATCCACCTGTCTCTGTCCGCAGCTTCCGCACCAACAAGGGGGTGGGCTACTCGGCGCACTTTGTGGGCAACTGTCTGATCGTCACGTCGCTCAAGTCTAAAGGGAAGGGGTTCCAACACTGTGTCAAGTACGACTTTCAGCCCCGGAAGGTAAGCACGGTGCTGGTACTGAGGTCCGTGACCATGAATGACTCTAAGCCCAGGAAGGTACTGCAACCTTCTGACCATGAATGACTCTAAGCCCAGGAAGGTACTGCAACCTTCTGACCATGAATGACTCTAAGCCCAGGAAGGTAAGCATGGTGCTGGTACTGAGGTCCGTGACCATGAATGACTCTAAGCCCAGGAAGGTACGCACGATGCTGGTACTGCAACCTTCGGACCATGAATGATTGCTCTTGTGAATGGGCATGTCCCTCCGGCCCCATCTAGGCCCTGTTGTTAAACGCTTTTTTTTTATTAGGTCTGTGGTTAAACGTCGTCTTGATCGTTTAATAAGGTTGCTCGCTTGAGACTGCAGAGTCATGAGGTATTTTCAGACAATAAAGAGAGACTCTCCGAGAAGTAATCACCATCGGTGTACTTCAATAATAGATATTTCCGAGCAGCAACTTCCTAGGGAAAGGTAAGGTGTTTGTGTTTACTATTTAATCATTTAGTAGACGCGTCTGTCCCGTGTGACCCGCAGTGAACACAGATCATTAGAACAGAGATGTGGGCTGGCTGGTTTGCTCAAAGAGGATAACCACTAGACGCAGGACGTTGGAGGAGGATATGCAAGACATTTTACCTAGTAGTTGATTAATAATAATAATAATAAATCTTTATTATGGACTCAGATTGTCCACTCACATCCAACATACACACACACATATGACACATTTAAATACATACTCAAAAATACTGTACTAAAATAGGTGCAAGCTATCATGCCAATGCATTAAGACCCGTAGCAAGGCTATTTGGCAGGATAGTAGAGTGGCTCGGGTGGTTCTCGGTTCGAACCCCAATGTCCGCACTCTGACCGCGAATGTTGAGCAAGATATCCGGATGATGCTGTGAGTCTCTTTTGGAGGAAATTGTCGACTAAACAGATGACCTAATGTAGACATTATTATCACCCTTTTTTTTTTGGGTAGCATCTTGTCTGTAACTTGTATAGCTCTCTCTGTCCATATCTCCCTCTCCTCTCATATCTCTCCCACTGTCTCTCTCATCTGAGTACATGGTGCTCATTGAAATCATGAATCGACAAACGCATAACCTTGTAGCCGAGGTTATGTGTTTGTTTTTCTCTACTGTCATCTTATCCTCTTCTCTTCTCCTCAGTGGTACATGATCAGCGCGGTCCACGTCTACAACCGCTGGCGGAACAGCGAGATCCGTTGCTACGTCAACGGGCAGCTGGTCTCCTACGGCGACATGGCGTGGCACGTCAACACCAGTGATGTAAGCGGCCGTCCTCTCTCCCTCCACCGTCACAGTCGCCGCCACGGTCGCTGGCTCTGTTTTCCGTTTCTCTACGACCAACGGGTCTGACCGACGCCAGACGCTTTTTTCCGGATTGTTCTAGAAGGACGGTTTCTTATTGTGAGAAAGAATAAAATAAAAGAGGAACCACATCATAAATCACCCGGCAGAAACATTGAAAAAAAGGGTTTTTATCACTTGGACACAGATTTCTCCTGGGAGTTGCGGGCTGTTTCTTCTTCTGGTTCAAAGAAGGAGATTTGAATATGGTTTTGTCAGTGCGAGGCGCCTGGGGAGGGGGAGAGAGAGGGACAGCAGAAGTAAGATGAGTGGGGATCCAGAATAACCTGACCTGAATAGAGAGAGCTCAATATTTGCATTTGCAGATTGCTGCGGAGGCCTCTCCCCTTAGTTTTAATTGGCTGGTAAACGAGGACTCTGGAAAGAAAATCTCCCAGCGATGACGCGGCTGTTGAGTGACAGGCGGTTAACGGCACTGACC
Source organism: Gadus morhua (assembly GCF_902167405.1). Classification (NCBI taxonomy): domain Eukaryota; kingdom Metazoa; phylum Chordata; class Actinopteri; order Gadiformes; family Gadidae; genus Gadus; species Gadus morhua. Next base: position 4,463,131 of record NC_044063.1, read on the forward strand.
GCTGGAGGCAAAAGGTGTCCCTGCCACATAGTGAAATCTAAAATCTTAATTTTAGATTTACAATCAATCTAGGCCGCTCAGGTGCACAAGGTTGTTGACAGGTTAATCAGATGAACAGACGTGAAGGGAAATAAGATTCAGGGGGGGGGGGGGGGAGTTTGGAGACATGTTGAAAAGTGCTGAATAAAAAGAGAAGTGCCTTTCTGTGGTTCTCTGATAAATAGATATAAGGAGAAACAGGTTTGATTCCTATGCCCGCTCCAGTGTCATTCACTCTTTATACCCTCTACCCCTTCTCTCTTCGTAGCGGTGCATAAAAAAAGAGTAAAATCCACACAAAATACTTGTGGAATTTGATTGGCTGCTAGGTGAGAAAGCACAAAAGAGAACTCTATAGCCACAGGATGTAAGTGTTATTGTACAGAAAAGCATTCAAAAGCTATGTTCAGAATGAGTAGGTCGCCCTCATCCCACTTGTTCGACAATCGGTGACAGCATCGGGTTGGACACCCATAGCACTCCTACCATAATATCCTCTACCATAAAAAAAAAATTAAATAAGGCACATCGTCGTAATGTGAATGACCTTTCCTGGCCACGTAGGCAGACGATAATTGGCCACGTAGCCAAGTTGGAAAGAAAGACTTCGCACATTAAATCAGCTTGAAGGAATTGGAGGAATTCAATAGACTGAAATTACGCGAGACCTCACCCTGCAAAGGATTTCAGGGACCATCATTTTCTGCTGCTTAATGGACACCAAGATAACCCTTAATAACATAATAAATACATTATGGATTCCTCTCTCTCTCTCTCTCTCTCTCTCTCTCTCTCTCTCTCTCTCTCTCTCTCTCTCTCTCTCTCTCTCTCTCTCTCTCTCCCCCTCTCTCTCTCTCTCCCCCTCTCCCTCAGAGCTACGACAAGTGCTTCCTGGGCTCGTCCGAGACGGCCGACTCTAACCGGGTGTTCTGCGGCCAGCTCGCCGCCTTCTACGCGTTCAGTGACGCGCTCAACCCCGCGCAGATCTTCGCCATCCACCAGCTCGGCCCGAGCTATAAGGTACACAATCCTACGCCCAGCCTCGCCCCTGACCCCCTAGCCGTATCCCCCCCCGCCAGGTCCCTCCTCGGGGGGGACGATGGGACGGAGCGAGCCACCCACTCCTCAGCGCCTCATCTCGTGATGATCCGTCAGAGGGAGCATTCGGCTGCGAGCCGCTGGCAGGGGTGATAGCCAATGGATTATGTTGTGGTGCGTCTGATGGCTCTGTACGAGCCAGAAACATCTTAGCGCTTTAATTCTCCATGGCCAACGCTCGCATCCACTCAGCGCTCTTTGATGATGACGGCTATAGACGCTGATTGTTTTTCATCTCGTGGCTCTGTGGAGCATGTATAGCAGCAAGTTGAGGCTACGCTGATTGCGAGGCAATGCAGTGTTTTCAGTGGAGCCCTGTGTGTGTGTGTGTGTGTGTGTGTGTGTGTGTGTGTGTGTGTGTGTGTGTGTGTGTGTGTGTGTGTGTGTGTGTGTGTGTGTGTGTGTGTGTGTGTGTGTGTGTGTGTGTTCTTGGAGAAGGTTCCTGCTGGCTCAATGTGTATGAATTTTTTTTTTCGGATTCCCCGGTGAAACACCAGTATGGACAGAAGACTGATAAATGTCCGTAAAACCCCACAGTTGTCGTGTCAGGTGTGGACAGGATTGTAATGGATGTTGGAGTTAATCCCTCAATCTCTCTGACAACACACAAAGACCCTGGGAAAGTGGGAGAGAAGGAGGGGGAGAGTGGGAGGGGGAGATGGAGAGAGAGAGAGAGAGAGAAACAAACAGAGACGGAGAGAGAGAAGATAAAGGGGCGAGATAGAGAGAGAGCGTCAGAGAAAGGCCCACACACTGTGACCAACTGACGCAGAAAGGGTGAGAGAAGGGAGAAAAACGGGGGGGGGAGGAAGAAGAAGAAGAGAAATCCAAAGGCTCTCCTGGATTGCAGCTTATTCGGTCAGTCCGCTCATAATTGGTCACCTCCTGGCTGGCTTCTAGAGTGTTGTTTCAGCGCGTCTCAGCAGGATCGCCTCACCGACCCAGAGGGGAGGAGAGTGAGGGAGTTGATGGGGAGGCAGGGGGGAGGGGCTGCTTCAGTTTGACGAGGCGATTGGAAAGTGTGTGTGTGTGTGTTTTGTGTGTGTGTGTGTGTGTGTGTGTGTGTGTGTGTGTGTTTGTAGAGGCAGTCACTGAGAACCCTGTCCATGGGTGAACAAGATCCTTGTCAGATTAGGGGTGTTTAGCTTTAATGATGCACACACACTGGACACAAACAAACCGACACACATACGAACACACCTGGTCCAGGCGCTAATAATGGTGTATTTCAGTCCCAGCTCATGATTGCCAATGCTAGCTAGTATCCAGACCAGCATGCATTGGGTGACGGTCCCCATTTCTCCGTTGGCCTGTCCCTGGTTAGAGATTTCCCCGGTAATGTCCAGGTTTTTCCAAAAGGATTTAAAGAATATATAAATGCATTTTTTATTGGCAACGGTTCTAGGTTGAGCATAAATATATTTTTTTAGTCAGTTGGTAATTCGTCTAAAGTCTATCTGATAGGCTGCATCAGGCTCGCTAAGCGGGGGTCTATCAATCGACTTTATACCATAAGCCGGCATGGCTTATACAAACAATAGATGATCAACCCAATAAGAAACATTTGCCTGTTTGAGTAGCTAACCTTTAGCAGAGCTTAAAACACATCATAGTAACCCATTGGGTATGTAGGTTACTGCCAAATAATTTACCAAAGTACTTGCATTGACCATGATAAGAATAAGCAAAATGATACTTCTTCGCTTTTTTTCTTTTTGAAGAAATAATATCAGATATTTAATTTACAAATCTGGTCACCATAAGCTAGCATCAAGCGCTAACTAGCAAGCAGTGCCCTCCAGCATACAGAACATGCTGTATGCCGTATGCTCTACAGCAGAGATTTGTGTTCTGTCATTTGGATTCAACGCACCCTTGCTACTACAGCCTATAGATTTTTGCATCACGTTTATTTTTCACGGATTTAAGCGTGATCCGTGGCGCAGTCACGCCACTCTTGGTGTTTTTAAATGAATGTGACAGAGAAATAACACTCTTGCGTCAGCCAGTGGAAAAGGATAATCGACTGTATGATTACTAACACCGTTGTCTCTCGGCACCATGAAAACTTCAAACCCTTGAGTGTTCCATACCATTTCATCAGGTGTTGTCAGCCTTAAGCGTGCCGCAACGTAAACAACGCCAGCCGTAGAATCGTCTCGTCTTCCTATGCATAAATGTGGAGTTTAAGGGGATGGCAGCTGTTTCGTAACTATCAGCAGATGCTGCCTGCGACAGTCTGACTGATGTGGCGTGCTCAGAGGTGGGGAAGATGAAGGCGTCGGGGAGTTGGTTGCTGCGAGATGTATTTCTGGACGGAGGATTATGCGGAAACCGCTCTCACGTTTGAACTGGGTTCTGTTGTCTTCTGTTGTCCTTCGGTCATTTAATATTTACATAATACTGTACGTATGTATTATTAACGGCAATACTTGATCTACAATTATGACACAGTTCATATGTCCGTTTTCATTCCCTGGTTCTTTGATTCTTGGGAATGACAAGCTGAGAACAATCACAGCATACAGTAATGCTTACATATAGTACAGTAATGCTTCTCATACTGTTATTAAGCTGGCACAGAACGAAGCCGAGTGCCTAGAGCCTCCCTAGCTGCTCTAAATCCACTGGTAAGCACAGCCTCAAGTGGCTCGATAAAACGCTTCCTAAAACATTCAGTATAGAGTACCTGGTAAGGATCCACAAAATGCACCCACAGCACATGAAATAAAGTCAATCAGAACCAACAGCCGGAACTATCAGTTTATGAATACATGATTTATTCCATCATATGATATTATAATGCATAAAATGATATTATAAGAAATCATATAATGCTAGAATGCATCATATAACACCATAATACGCATAGACTACTGCAACGCCCTCCTCACCGGACTCCCCACCAAACTTATCAACAGACTGCAGATCATTCAGAACTCAGCCGCCCGGATCATCACCCGCACCAAATCATCTGACCACGTCACCCCTGTCCTCATTCAACTTCACTGGCTCCCAGTACATTACCGCATCCAATGCAAAACCCTACTCCTCACCTACAAAGCTCTCCACAACCTAGCCCCCAGTTATCTCTGCGACCTCCTCCAAGAATACACTCCCTCCCGCTCCCTCCGCTCAACCTCTGCTGGACTACTATGTATCCCCACATCACGACTCATTACAATGGGTGCCCGGTCATTCAGCTGTTCAGCACCCAGGCTCTGGAACTCCCTCCCCCCACACATAAAACAGTCAGACACCATTTCAACCTTCAAGTCACAACTCAAAACTCACTTGTTCAAACTCGCACACAACGTCTAACTGATCACTGTTTTGATTGTTTTTTTTATTTATTTCTTATTGCTTATGTTTATTTATTTATTTATTTTTTCCACAATGTCTTGCTTTTTAAAAAATGTATGATGACTATATGCTCTGTAAGGTGACCTTGGGTGTCTTGAAAGGCGCCTCTAAATTAAATGTATTATTTATTATTATTATAATGCATGGTATAATACTAGAATGCATAGTATAACGCTGTAGTACACTGGCATTCAGGTCAGCAGTCTCTAATGATGTTTATTTTTCTTTGCTTATCCCTGAACTCTCTAGCCCCAATATGCCCAAAGGTGGTTCAGAACCAAAGTTTTAATGTTGAACATGTGAAATAACTATGAAGGTCACACTGTTTGCAAGCTTGGTTGAACAAATGCATTATTAGTTGGGAAAGCTAAAACAAACATTTTAGGTTGAAGCCTTGGGTTTTTGGCACTTTTAGTCTTTCGTGAGATTGACGCGGGAGAGCTGTAGGCTTAGAGTTCCACTCCAGCGTAATGTTACCCTCGGCGGAGCGCTGCTGCAATAAACCATCCCTAAAATTAAATGAAACAACCCCCCACCCAACTGCCAGATTCATTCATGCCTCTTGGCTTCAAACGTTATTTACCTCAACGATTATTTACCCCGACAGTTTAAACTTCTTGGAGAAATGTCCTAGGAAAAACACTTATCGTAATTCATGCTAATACTTGGCTTTGCTTTTTCTTATTTTCACGTTTATTTTTTAAACGATTGTCTTTAAGAAGAGGAGGACAGGGGACGAAGAGGAGGACAGGGGACGAAGAGGAGCTGTAGATGGGGAGCAGGGGGAGTAGAAGAGTATCAAAACGATTCTGGGGGGGGGGGGGGGGGGGGGGGAGGAATGGGGATCAGGAGGAGTAGGAAGGACAGCGTCGGCCCTGCAGGGGGTTTATTAACTGCCAGCTATGCATCATTATCCAGCCTCAGCGAGGGGCTTTTACTGTGAAGTGGCAGTACCGAGACTTTTACTGTGAAGTAGCAGTACTGAGACTTTTACTGTGAAGTGGCAGCTCGTTATCGCCTGGGAGCCGGGCTCATGACTGAAGGGGGGAGAGAGAGAGAGAGAGAGAGAGAGAGAGAGAGAGAGAGAGAGAGAGAGAGAGAGAGAGAGAGAGAGAGAGAGAGAGAGAGAGAGAGAGAGAGAGAGAGAGAGAGAGAGAGAGAGAGAGAGAGAGAGAGAGAGAGAGAGAGAGAGAGAGAGAGAGAGAGAGAGAGAGAGAGAGAGAGAGAGCGAGCTTTCCCACGTTAAGTCCTTAATCATTGCGGTCTAGTGCTGCTGTCAGCAGGACTTCATGAAGAACCCGACCTGGGACTCTGGTGGAGGTGTGAGCAACGTCTTGAGACCGACGAGGTGTGAAACGTTCCTAACAGGAAGGACAGGTGGAAGCCTTATCATTTAGTTAAATTATTTTAAGTCCAAGGGACCATGAGCCCTAGAGACCGAGTGGGCATCCTAAAGAATTCATTAATGTTTAATCGGTCTCTACTAGGCATGCAGCACGCTCAACGTAGCTCTAGCATTTAGCCACCCACAAGTCCTCTCACATTCATGTAAGCGTTTTTGGTCTGCGTCTGAACCCTAAAGTTTGCATTACAAAAATGAGTCCAGGTGTAACAAAAGGGGACAATTATTTTTAAATTGATTTGCTACATACTTCCCCCCGCATAATTAACAAACGGAGAACGCCAGCCTCTTTAATCACCCCTGTCTCTGTAGAGAACTAGTGCTGAAGTCAGCATGGCTTTAATACTGCAGTACCTGTGATGGGGAAGGCCAGGCGGGCAGTGTTGGCCCCAGCCAACAGGCCAGGACCATATGAGAGCAGTGTTATGTTAATGTAAAGCAGAGTGCAGCATCGGCAAATATACCGTATGCTATATGTATATCATGGATCAATTACAGCTTAACCATAATGCACTATGATAGGGATATAAAATACGAGCTATAAAGATGAAAAAATGCTACATTAGAATGGAGAGGTTTGCTTTTATATATATGCTTAATATGCAGTTGAGTGGAACGGATGAGCTTTCAGTTTTTCCTGAACTAGGTGTCGTTGGCAAGAATATGAAAATACACTGCCAGTGGGACAGACCATTAAGAAACCCGAAACACAAGCCGCTCACACCCAGTTACTACATGAATAGTTTACAGGGAATGGAAAAGTGGTGATGAAAGGAGGATTTTTGTGAGAGGGGTCCAGATGTTTCATGAAGCCGTCCAACAGCTGGATCTGCAGGAGATGGCTCAGATGATCTCGAGGTATCAGTGCAATTGCCTAAGGGAACCTTACCGAGGGATTAAAAACGTTCCTTTCAGTATATCTATCTCAATCAGTGGTTCCAAACCTTTTTCGTCCCAAGGCCCACTTCAACATCCAAATTGTGTTTGTGGCCCAAGCAGACGTGAAATATGTCCCTGTTATAGTTATGAGGAATACCATGAATGGGTTGTAATTTGTTAGAAATGCCGGTGAGAATTTCTATTTTCAGTCGACTGTGCCTGCCTCTGTATGAGCAAATCTGGATTTCATTTTTCCTTCCCGCTAACAATTTCAGACCAAACAGTGAATTTGTACTGTGATGGGTTCAGGGGACCATCTTGCCTGAATCCATCTTGCCAGATGGATGAAATGCAACACTTCTCAATGGTAGGGCAATGTCGATAGCGAACAGACGGACGTTTTTTGGGTTATTTAGTTTCAACCTCTTGCTCTCTCCACTCTTTTCTGCACTTCAAACTCTTGAATCCTTCCTACAGAAGCTTTTTACAGCAACATTGTTTTCATGTTTTTTTTATCATTTGGGAGCCAACCTCAATTTAACCTCCCTCTCTCTCTCTCTCTCTCTCTCTCTCTCTCTCTCGCTCGCTCGCTCGCTCGCTCGCTCTCTCTCTCTTTCTCTCCCATACTTATCAATACATCTCACCTTTACCTCTCTCTCCTCTGTAACCTGAACTTTCTCTCTCTCTCTCTTCTTCTCACTTCCTCTCATTATCATCTCTCTCTCTCAATCTTGTATCCTCCAAGAAGAATATTCCTCTCTTCTCTGTCTTCTCTCTTTGTTCTCTTCTGTCTCTTCTCTCTCTCCTCTTTAATCTCTTTTTTCTCCTCTTTTCTCTCTATTCTCTCTCATCTCTCTCTTCCCTCTTCACACTCATCTGTCTCTTTTCTCTTCTCTCTCTCCTCTTTTCTCTTCTCTCTCCTCTCTCTTCCCTCTCTTCACTCTCCTCCGTCTTTTCGCTCTTCTCACTCTTCTCTCTCCTCTTTTCTCTCCGCTCTCTTCTCTCTCCTCTATCCTCTCTCTCTGGTCTCTCTAATATTCCTCTCTCTCTCTCTCTCTCTGCTGTATCCTCTATATAATATTTTCTGTGTTGCTACATTAATTGAGCTCGTCTGCCAAACGGCTAATGGATTCGCTGTATCTGGTCTCCCGGGCCGCTGTCGCTATCGATTAGCCATTTGTTACATTAGCGCTAATGAACCAGGTATCGAGCCAGCGGGCTGCAGCGCGAGCACTTCATTAGGTCCGCTGATCGGGGTGGCAGGAACATCCCTGGGTAATGTGTGTGTGTGTGTGGGGATGAGGGTGTGTAGGATGCCAGATACAGTTCATAGTACACTCTATATCTCCTGATATCTTGGCCCCGGCCAGCGCGGCTCACTGTTCATGATCATAGACGTGATATAGACTCTTGACAATTTTATTTTGTTGGGCAGCAGAACCTGCAATCTTTTTGATGATATGGTCAGGACTCAATGATAACTGTTTCAACATTGCATTCATTGGATTGTGAGACCATACCTGTTTTTGCTGTGGCTTTCAGAGTAGAATGTGCGAGGCAATTAGCAAGTGATCACAATTTACAATTGAACGATGTGATTCATGATGTTCCAGTCGATGTTTGGGACGCAGGTAGGGGTTAGGATATCTGTGATTACTACAGGAGGGATGTCGATTTTGGGGTTTGAACCTAGAACCTTCAAACCATACACACATGCAGGGGTGCAAGTTAGTGTAGTTGTTAGGTTTACCATGAGAATGTACCCATTCAACTGTGTCCTTCGCCATGCGTTATGGGCCACAGCCCTTAAGTGGTCCGGGTACTTCAAAATACTTTATTTTATATATAATTTTTTTATATTTTACCGACTTGTTTGATACTCAATGTAGCGTCGGTTACCTTAAAGTTTCATTCGTTTTATTCAAGTGGGGTTCCCAAGGAGACGTTATTTTAGCCTCACAACCTTGCCGATCTCGAAGCGTGCTGACCACTTAAAGTTGTCAAGAGTTTGTTTGGTTCAGCGGCGGCGTTGAAAGCGAACGTATTCCTGTAGAGTCGAGCGTCGAAGCCAAACCTAGCGCTACCCTTTCACGCTCAGTTCAAACTATTGAAACTTATCTTCCAATTGGATATTAGCTTTGTTTGGCGTTCTGAAACCAACGGAAGCTCGAACGGCAATTTTAAACGTTCAATTATAAACCATGTTTTTTTTTCGCGTTAAAAGCGCTGGACTCCCGTCTGTTTGTCTGGCGGCGTTATTTCGAACGCCCCGAGCCGAACGCCCGTCATGTGTCGACCGCACGCTCCCTCCCGCCCCAGAGCACGTTCCGGTTCCGCTGGGAGAGCGACACCCACCTGGCGGACCACCACAAGCAGGTCCTGTACGACGGGAAGCTGTGCGCCGCGCTCTGCTTCACCTACAACGCCAAGGCCACCGACGGACAGCTCTGCCTGGAGTCCTCGCCGCGCGACAACGCGTCCATCTTCGTCCACTCGCCGCACGCACTCATGCTGCAGGTTTGTGAGGGGAGAAGAACCCGCACGTGCACGTATTAGCACGCACACACACAGACAGGCCACCCCTCAAGTAAACAAACGTATACATGGTTTTCTCTCTCTCTCTCGCTCTCTCTCGCTCTCTCTCTCTGTCTCTGTCTCTCTCTCTCTCTCTCTCTCTCTCTCTCTCTCTCTCTCTCTCTCTCTCTCTCTCTCTCTCTCTCTCTCTCTCTCTCTCTCTCTATCTCTCTCTCTCTCTCTCTCTCTCTCTCTCTCTCTCCAACCTAATCCATAAATCGCGCCTGAACAAACCTATACACACACCGTTTTAGTTCATGATATCACTCTCTCTCGACCTCTGACCCCCAGGACGTCCGAGCCACGGTGACCCACTCCATCCCCAGAGCGCTGCACTCTGTAGGGGGCGTCCAGGTCCTGTTCCCCCTCT
>NC_044063.1:4475355-4542855 GCF_902167405.1 Gadus morhua
ATTATTACTCCGTATTTTTTTTATTGTTTATTTTACAGTGTGAATCACTTTTTAACCTTTTTAAAAGTGCTATATAAAGTGTAGTATTATAGGTATGGGTGACGGTGTGGCCACACCAAAAGATTCCCTGAGCAGGGAAAGAGTCCTGCAGCCATTATCTCGATGAGAGCCGGCAACAAGGGGCAGCGGTCGCCGTAGCAGCGGTCGCCGTAGCAGCGGCTCACGGGGCCATCTCCCAACCAGAGGAACCAGAGAGTAATAACTGTAACTTCACGCAATTTGGCTCTGTTTGTTGCTGAGGCGGCATTTCCCCCAGTGTTATCGTTTCTGGCGAACATGGAGGAGAAAAAACGATCAGTTCGCTTGCCCGCTCTCCCGGAGCTGTAATCAGTGTGTTTGTCTGCAGGCGGCACAAACATAGACGCAGACACAAATATGATATTCATTTCTGTTCCGTCAGAACTGAGAGAGAAGAACCACGTCAAACTCCTTGTATGTGGATAACGTACTAACCAACGATGGTGTTGTGATTGGATTATTAGATTGGACTCCACTTTGTTTCCAAATATATTGCCATGCAGGCTATGCAATAGCCGAAAGCAAATTTATTTGGAAATGTTGTTTCTTTACTAAATAATAAACGGGGGACTCGAGGAAAATTGTTTATCTGATCATGCTTTCTGGGCTGCAGAGACAAACTCGACAAAATTGATATTGGGCACGAACTTGGTGTCTGCATCGCTGCGTGTACAACGGGCAGCTGTCTTCCCGGAGCCAGCCACTCGAGCGCCTACAGACTAGAATGTATGTTTTGCTGTGACCCTACAGTGTGGCATAAACTGGTGACCCGGGTTCCTTGACCCTTCCCTCTCTCGATCTGGGTTCTTCAGTTCCTGTTCCATCCAGAGGTCTGCGCCAAGCCAAGTTCTCTCAAAATGTTTGGTGTTTCCTTGCTCGGCCCGTCGGGAGCGGACGTGTGTGGGCTCCAGTGACCCCGTGTTTGTTATCGCATGATCCGTCCACCGACGTCCAGCAGCAATAACCTTCCTCAACCTTTGTTCCACCACTGGATTTTATATGTAAGCTACAAATCTTGGATTCATATTATTTTCATGAAAATGGAAAGAGGCAGATATAGGTTGAGTTTGATATCATATTTCATTCTATTGGGTATAACCGGAGATAACCGGAGGTTATCTTAATCCGATAACAGGAGTATTGCCATTCTGAGATGGTGACACAGCAGACATAGCAGGATGACGGTACTGCGTTCTTCCCTCCTCAGGGGTTTGTGCTTCAGGGTCGATCGTACCAAGTATGCTGGTCAAAGAACGAGTATTGAAATAGAGAAATGCTCCTGGTCTGATTCCCTGACCTATTCAGATTCCCTGACCTGGTTTGGTCTAGTTCCCTGACCTGGTCTGGTTCCCTGACCTGGTCTGGTCTGGTTCCCTGCTCTGGTCTGGTTCCCTGACCTGGTCTGGCTTCCTGCTCTGGTCTGGTTCCCTGGTCTGGTCTGCTTCCCATCGTGGTCTGGTTCCCTGACGCGGTCTGGTTCCCATCGTGGTCTGGTTCCCTGACCTGGTCTGGTTCCCATCGTGGTCTGGTTCCCTGCTCTGGTCTGGTTCCCTGCTTTGGTCTGGTTCCCTGACTTGGTCTGGTTCCCATCGTGGTCTGGTTCCCTGACCTGGTCTTGTTCCCATCGTGGTCTGGTTCCCTGACCTGGTCTGGTTCCCATCGTGGTCTGGTTCCCTGACCTGGTCTGGTCTGGTTCCCTGACCTGGTCTGGTTCCCTGACCTGGTCTGGTTCCCATCGTGGTTTGGTTCCCTGACCTGGTCTGGTTCCCTGACCTGGTCTGATTCCCTGACCTGGTCTGGTCTGGTTCCCATCGTGGTCTGGTTCCCTGACCTGGTCTGGTTCCCATCGTGGTCTGGTTCCCTGCTCTGGTCTGGTTCCCTGACCTGGTCTGGTTCCCTGCTCTGGTCTGGTTCCCTGACGCGGTCTGGTTCCCTGGTCTGGTCTGGTTCCCATCGTGGTCTGGTTCCCTGCTCTGGTCTGGTTCCCATCGTGGTCTGGTTCTCTGCCCTGGTCTGGTTCCCTGACCTGGTCTGGTTCCCATCGTGGTCTGGTTCCCTGACCTGGTCTGGTTCCCATCGTGGTCTGGTTCCCTGCTCTGGTCTGGTCCCTGCTCTGGTCTGGTTCCCTGGTCTGGTCTGGTTCCCTGCTCTGGTCTGGTTCCCTGCTCTGGTCTGGTTCCCTGACGTGGTCTGGTTCTCTGCCCTGGCTCTTATCCCCTCAGCGCTACCCTCCTCTCCTTCCTGATGGACCTGTTGAGGAGCTCCCTGGCCATGCAGGAGCAGATGCTCGCCACCAAGGGCTTCCTGGTGATTGGCTACCTGCTGGAGAAGGTACGATGATGACGTTGTTGATGTCATTGCTATGCTGACGGTTTCACATGGATGCACATTAAAATCGACAACAAATGAATCAAAAAAATACTTGGATGAATGTTCTGTCCATCGATGCAAGGCATTAATAAGCTTACTTCAATCTTTGTAATTGCGAATCAAAATATGACAGCCATTCACAAAAGAATACCTCACTCGTATCATTCTATAAATAAAACCACTTAGCTTAAGCTTTCTCTCACTCCAAACAGAAAACTAGACTGGGGGTGTAGTCTCGCATAGCTCTTTTTGCTAAAAAAATTGGATTTTATGAATAAAAGCATTCTGTTTGCTCGCATCAAGCCTGATGTTCCGAACAGCAATGCAGTCTATTTCTGGCTGGGCCAGGGAGAGGGATGCTCGGATTGAGAGATGACTCTGAGCTGTCTCTTAACAGCGGGAGAACAGCCTGTCTACAGCCGCTCTTAGCTGGCTGCTGGGCCCTTGAAACCTGAAAGCTAGCGCCGATCACCTAGCGCCGATTTCATGCATGTATTACGGCTTCCTGAGTGTTTTTTTGTGTTTGGCAGGTCTCACACGTACACTCTCCCAGCCATCTGTTTTCAGACGTGATGTTTAAGCCACACTTTTCCTTATTTTACTCGCTCGCAGAAATCTCCAAACCCTTAATTTATCCCCATTTCCTGCCCTCCTTCCAACCCTTAACCTTTTTCTACCTCGCTCTAGCTTGCTGATATGTTGCCAATATCGCAAAATAATGCGATATTGATATCAATTTATCAATATATGATATCAATAAATTCATCTTGTGCAATTAGAATTGATATCGCCGGCGATGTTTGGTTCTTGTGATGAAATGCTGTTGGTGAAACATAAATGTTATATTTACGTTATGTTTATTGATTTAGTTTAAAACGCTTCACCGGCATTCAATCCGCTGAACTTCCCATAGTCGACGATTTGCATTTCAATGAGATTTGATTTCAAAATAAAAGTCCTACATTCCGGATCTTTTCCTCTGTAGTCGTCGCGCGCCCACCTCACGCGCGGCGTGCTGGAGCAGTTCCTGTCCATCGCCAAGTACCTCGACGGTCTGGCCCACGGAGCCCCCCTGCTCCGACAGCTGTGTGACCACATCCTGTTTAACCCCGCCATCTGGATCCACGCGCCAGCCAAGGTGAGTCCGCCCGGCCCTGGGGCAGCAGCAGAATATTTAAGAGCAGACTCGCACCGGAGATGTTTAAGCCTAGCTTATACTTTGGGAGAGTGGTTACCATTTAATTAGTCTCGAGAATCAGGCTTTAGTTAAAGCTCAACTCTAAAGGCAGACAAGCATGAGTCTCGGTGGAGGAGGCTTTTTCACTTTCTTTCGCTTTAAATTTGTTTCGGTAAATTGAGTTGCTGCGGGCAGAAACTCTGTAGCCGAGCGTTACACGGAGTGGATCTCTACTGTTAACCACCTGACCGGCAGAACCACAACAAAGTGATATAGCTGAATTAAAAAATAAATGCACAACGTCATGTCATCAAAAGCAAACTCTTGAGATATACCGCAGTGCAAGTACACATTGGGTCATAGCACCGGCTGCCATCGATATGATCATGCTGCTGCATTCCTGACCTGATGCAGAGAGGTTGATGAAGGAATGTGAAGCCAGAAGTTGGGTTGCATGTAGGCGTTTTCGAAAAAGAAAAAAATATGATCGAGGGGGGTCAGTGGAAGAGGTCAGGGGAGGGATGGGTCAGTTAGGGGTTAATGGTCAGGGGAACCAGCGCATATACAGAAAAAAAGTGAGAGAGAGAGAATGTGTATCCCTTTGTGATATTGGGAAACGGGGAACAATGACATGAGACTTGTAACTCGACACAGTTTCAGAATTCGTACACATATTCTATGGTTCTGTTGTTGAATTTAAGTCATCAAGGTCTGATTTGTTTGCCATTAAGAGGAACTGAACACAGACACAAACTATTTGTCTTCTATTTATTGGACTAGTTTCCTAGCCTTCGTCACGGCCTCTGAATGATGACAGATTGAATTTATGGAGAAGGAAATGGACAAAACAGTTAACAGCGGGGCGTGATTATTGCAAACAATCACCATACGTTTCATATATACTTAGGCTGCCCTCTATGCTCTCCACACCCATGAATATTTGCTAGCTTAGCCGCAAAATTGATTTGCTTCGCCCTCCATTACGAACACCATCCGCCACAAACGGAGTGTTCTGGAGAAAATGGACTATCAACAGCCAACGCTTGTAGCAACACATTGCACACGTAAACGTATTCTCTCCCTCGCGCGTTTCCCATCGCTGTAAGGCTTCGTCGCCTTCCCCAGCCACTCGTTGCACGCGCCTGGAAGGGAATGTTTTGAGATGGAAACCCCCCCCGGCAGGATTTAGCTTTTCCGCTCTCCCGTCCGGTTATAATGACCCGTGAAGGGGGGGGGGGTGAGGCATATCAAAGGAAGTGAGTTTACTGAGCGGAAACATCACCTGCTGCAGCGACGCTGGCGGTGAGGTCTTCTTCATGAATAAATAACGTGTAAAGTGGGCTGATTTAACGGGGTCCGGGGGGGGTAGCTGAAGAAGGCAGGTACACACTGGGTGGCTCGGGAGGCGGAGACGGTTGTCTGCTAGCTGATGGTTGCTGGTTGGATCCACGGCACATCGTACCTTGGTGTCAAGGTGCCCTTGAGCGAGGTAGATGGAAACTTTATTGTCCAATGAATCAGCAATAAAAATTAACATATATTTGGCACTCTGGCAGCATTAAAACATAGCACACAACACACAACATAGGTTAAGGTATATAAATGAGTGCTGTCAAGCGATTAAAATATTTAATCGCGATTAATCCCATTAATGTCATAGCTAACTCACGATTAATTGCGAGTAATCGAAAAAAAATTCAATAAAATAAAAAAATAACGCCGTTAAAATTGGTTTGCGTTAACGCCGTTAACGCGTTTAACTGACATCATTAATATAAATACAGAAAATATAAACTAAGTGTGTAAAAAAAGCATGAATAAATACTAGTGCAGTTCTCAGTCCTGATCCCTCTCATCATAAGCCCTGGCTTGGTGGTGCATGGGTGAGTGTGGGGGGGGGGGATTCAGGATGCCTTGGTTCAGGATGGACGTAGCAGAGGGGACAAATTACTTTAAAGACACCTATCCCTAACCCATGAAAAGATGGCTGTTCCTTTGCAGGGTTTACGTAGCCGTCGTGTATGAATAGGTGAATGTGAGGCAGTAAATGCAAATGTTTTGAATGGCCAAAGCCTAGAAAAGCACTGTGTGTGTGTGTGTGTGTGTGTGTGTGTGTGTGCGTGTGCGTGTGCCTCCACTCCAGGTGCAGCTGTCCCTCTACACCTACCTGTCGGCAGAGTTCATCGGCACGGCGACCATCTACAGCACCATCCGGCGCGTGGGCACCGTGATGCAGCTCCTCCACGCCCTCAAGTTCTACTACTGGGTGGCGGACCCCTCCTGCAGCACCCGCATCACCCCCAAGGGCCTCGGTGAGCACCGTCCCGCCGAGTTCATCAGCATCAGACTCCATCACCAGTTACAGTCTCAAAGGGCTTCACAGAGGCCACACCACGCAGATTCCAACCCCTTACCCCAATGCTTCCTGAAGCAGTTCATCCCCCCAACAGGAGTGCCTGAGCATGTTCCAGTGGGCAGGCTACTTGTTATACCTATTCACTACCAACCGGAACGGCAACGTACGCCTCTGCTGCTTCCATTTTAAACATTGAAAGGTCACTTCGATATTCGTGATAATGATGGGAATAAGGCGGGGGAAACCACTGAAGGCAAGGAAGGAAGAAAGGAATCGCTGCTGCTCTGTCGTCCGGTCGAATCATTTGACAGCTAGGGTGAGGAACAAGGGACTGAGTATTTGCAGGTATGGTTCGTCTGCTCCTCTTGATTGGTAGGTCTGCTTGGCCAGTGTTATTAGCCGTGGTTGGCCGTGCGGTGATGTTGTGGGCTAGGTGGTGAAGTTTGCTATCTGGTATTGCAATGTTTGTTCTGAAGATTAAATGGCAAAGAAATGTACGCTGACTCATTTGCTTTAAGCCGCGGTGGAGTCAGCTGTGTGTTGATGTTGTGGGCTAGGTGGTGATGTCGGTTACGTGGTATTCTCGCGTTTGATCTGTCAATTGAAAATGTTTTAAATGCCAAAGAAATTTCAGCTGACTCATTCGCTTTAAGCTCGGGGGTTCTTGAAGGGGAGCCATCGCACTCAGCTATTTTCTAATATAAGAGAGTACATCTTCATATGCGTGTTTTGAAGAAAAAATAAACGGCCAGCAACGTCAACCCATAAAGGTCGGGCATCTATGTACGTTCCGGGATATTTGATGTTTGAAATTGCAGGAATTCAGTTTGTGACCGTTCTCTTTTAATGGGTTGGCTCGGCGATGCTAACAAGAAGACTTGGGATGTGGTAGGTAATCGAACCTTGGATAACCTACTGTCCAAGGTAGGTTATCCATCTCTCTACGGTCTCTCCCACGAGACCTTAGAGAGAGAGCTGCCACCCACCAAGGTATTAAAATGAGTGGTCGTCCCCCACACACAGGGTGCAGGCTATGGTAGGTGCGGATGTGCTGGATATAGGACTATAGCGCGTGTGACCTTGGTCTACTCTGAAGTGCTTTCCTCGACGTTCCCTTTAAGTTGATGTGGGCGTGCAGAGCTTTTTGTTGCATTGCATTCATCATTCTTTTATATTTAGAAACACAGATTGATGGAAATGGCTCATGCCCCGACTTTTGGATGGAGAACTGAAAGGGAAAGAACAGCTCAGCTTTAAGCTTGTGACCAAATTAATCTGGTTAACACTTTAGTTAGTGAGGATGCTATTGTAGACCTTAGTCGATTG
Organism: Gadus morhua; assembly: GCF_902167405.1. Taxonomy (NCBI): domain Eukaryota; kingdom Metazoa; phylum Chordata; class Actinopteri; order Gadiformes; family Gadidae; genus Gadus; species Gadus morhua. The sequence goes on from NC_044063.1 coordinate 4,482,663, forward strand.
AATTTAAATGACACATCACATACAAAACACATCCCTCTTTTTTCATATATTTTATTGCTAATTTTACTCGACAAAGAGGAATATGATTCGTCTGTTGTTCAGCCTGAAGGGATTCTCTTAGTTTAGTTGTTACTGGTCTCAACTTCAAACAGCTTGGTTGCTTTCATGGAAAATATGAACTACACACCACATGAACCAAATAAGCTTGCATGTATTCATTCCACTCAGTCTCTGTATTTGTGTTGATGAGCAACTAGAATCCTAGGAAACGGTGAGAATCCTTTTTAACTTTTGCTCCGTCATATGAAACCTTGAGTGGCAGGCCATGGGAAAAACGTTGTCTTATTTTATTTGAAATCCATTGTGGTATCAATGATGATCTTTCCCTATGAAAGTCAGGAACGTTTATTGTCTCTCTGAATCTTCTTGGTAGATTGCTGTCAGTGTCTTACCATGATCATGTTCTATTCACTTGATTACTTTGCTGTCAGAAGTGTCTGCAATGAATACTTTTCCATCACCTAAATCTATTAAATGATGGGAAAGACACACGTCAGTATTTTACTTTTAGATTTCAACCATTCTGTCAATGCCACATTCGATTCTGATTTAAATCCCTCTGTTATGTCTAGTGAAGAGAAGGCAGGAGACACAATGACTCATGAACAATTTGATCACTAATCTGGACATCAGACATTCTGATTGCTTTTAATACAAAAATATGTCATAATGCAAGCTTGTTTTAAGGTTGACTAGTAAATAATAGATAAATATTATAATAAACTCTTTCAGTAAATATGTCTTAACCGAGCTTAATTTTCCCCAAATAATACGTTCATGTTTTAGTTCTAAGGATTCTCGACAGAAAATCTCAGTTGTGTCATGTTGAGCCCCATCCTTGCACTGAGCCCATCTTCTGTTCCTTAACGAGCTACGTCTAACGAGCTACATCTAACGAGCGATGTCCTAGGAGCTGTGCCTAACGAGCTACATCTCACCTGGCTAATTATCCAGTCCGGATGGTGCAGAGGATTTTACCTGTGAACCTGGCTGTTCCGATTCCTGTTGTAAAAGGTCCTTTGGTTTGAAGGCCGGCTGCCGCCTTCCGGTATATGTATCAGAGAACAGAAGCCGAACTGTGGTCTGTTCGGCTTGGCTGAGCTAGCAATACCTGTGATGTGGATGTGAAGGTGATTATTTCCTTCTCCACACTTGGTATGCTTCTCTTTCTCGCCAAGATTAATGTTGGCTCACACTCTGCTGTGTTTGATATGTACGGAAGCAGCATAACATTGCACAAGCCCAATTTGTGAATTGCTACCCCATTGACAAAACACTTTACAGCACACACAGACTCTTTTAAAAATAATATTTTCTGAATATGTTAGCATTGTTTGAGAGAAAGATTTTATGAATAAAGGAAGATAAAGGAAGGAATAAAACAAGAAACTCAAGATGAAATGAGAAAAATCACTCACTAAATCACCTGATTAAGTTAATCTATCCCTCTCTCTCTCTCTCTGCTCTTCGAGGGAGGGACAGAAGAGAGTGAGAGGGGGATAGGGAGGAGAGGGAATGAGGGAGAGGTGCAGATGCGAGAGGACTTGCTGTTAATTAAGTGTTTCTATTAGAGGAACTCTGTGAGGGGAAGACATAACATCCTCATTTGTTTTTTCTCTCTCTCCCTCTTTGTCTGTCTGTCTGTCTGTCTGTCTGTCTGTCTGTCTGTCTGTCTGTCTGTCTGTCTGTCTGTCTGTCTGTCTGTGTTATCTCTTTCCCCTCTTTTACTCTGACATGTTCCCCTTCTCTGTGGCTCTCTTCGTCTCCCTCATTGTGAGGAGTCGAAGGGTAAATCAATGAAAAGTTCTGCTTCTCGCGGATATGAGTGTTTGAATGAATGAATTCTCAAGTCACATGCTCGTTGTACCATACCATTGTTCTTGAAGTGAATGAGTGGACACACAATGAGATATATGGTTGTTGTTTCTAATGAATGAATGGGTCAGTGCCCCTTGAGCAGATAAGAACTATACCTGGCCAATTCAGAAGCGCTGAGCCACCCGTTTACGCTGGCTGTGACAAATGTGTTTCCATTGATCGAGTCTCATGGCTGTGAGCAAACAAACAAGCCTTTTGTTCAGAAGAGTAATGGACACTTTGCTTTTCTTTAAATCAAATCAAGATGACTGGCCTCCGTACCGTGGGGGGGGGCAGTGTGTTTTACAAAGCTATTACCACAGTCCAACTGGAACATAACAACACTGCATTTATCATACAGGGTCTCTTCATAGCAAGAAACTCTCCCTCCTCCTCCTCCCTTCACAGTTGTGTGTGTGTGTGTGTGTGTGTGTACATCCCGAGAGAGAGCGAGAGAGAGACTTGGACGCAGTTGCCGTGGCGATGTTGCAATGATGCTCTCATCAGCTCTGCATGGTGGTCCTCTGCCAATCTATTTACCACACACACACACACACACACACACACACACACACACACACACACACACACACACACACACACACACACACACACTCTGAGCTTCTAGAAACCTCTCAAGGGCTTGTAGTGCAATAGGTTTGCCTATGCTATATGTATTACACTACATGCACCAATATGACATAATTTGTTGGCTGCCACCAATATTTATCATCAAAATGGTTCGTGCTACTTTCAACGGCTAACTATATGAATCTCTAATATGGTTGTCATGCTACCAAAGGCAAATACTGATATTAATTGGCGATATGGGTGTTATGCTAACATAGGCCGATACCAATATCAATGGGTGACATGGGGATCGTGCTGCTCTTAGCCGCTGCCGATGTTAATAGGGTGATATGGGTGTCATACTTCTCTCAGCCAGCACAGACAGATGATCATCCACAGTGGTTGTTTTTACGTACAAACTCGTTTACCAAATGGCACAACAATGAGCTGAATGAGCCTGCCTCTGTCATTGTCTCATGGAACAGCAAATTGTGATGGATGGGGGGGGGGGGGTCGTGTGTGTGTGTGTGTGTGTGTGTGTGTGTGTGTGTGTGTGTGTGTGTGTGTGTGTGTGTGTGTGTGTGTGTGTGATACCTCAGACAAAGGGACTTTGAGGTCCTCTAGGAAGCTGTGATGAGTGGCAGGTGTGATGCCGGGCTCATGGCCAGGACGACCTTGGGATGATGCTGGTTTGCTTTACCCCATGGCCGGGGCGAAGTCAGTGTCGCGATCTTTTGTGACGCTTTTTTCCCATGATGCATTGGACGTAGCTAATGTTTAGGTGCTCCATCAAGGATGTTGATATTTGGTTTCAAGTTAAAAACGAGATATTGTTTAGTTTAGGTATTCGGTTAGACATGGTTAAAAAATTTATTAGGTTAGATATGGTTAAGTTTAGGTATTTGGTTACCTAATACCTATACCTAGTATGGTTATAAATAGGTATACATAACCTACTAATCTTGATATGTTTAAGTTACATGATAACTTATCCATATCAAGATTAGATATGGTTATGTTTAGGTATAAGGTTTGAGATGGATAAGATAAGATGTCTATATTCCATAAGTTCCTTTTGGACTGCACAACAAGGTGTGTTCGAGACTAGGATTGCTGGGTGATGACATATAGCAATCAGAAAACAGATTGCTGAAGGTTTAGCTCAGGATGCGTATCTCATCATGGGAGCTGGGAGCAGAAGCCCGTCTGGCTGGTGGTAGCTGACCTTGATTCTGACCCGCAGTGTGATGCTCAGACTTGAGCCCCCTTCACCCTGCTCAGCCTGATGGGGCGGCACACATAAGGTGCGCTGGCAGGATGTTAATCCCCCATTGAGACAGACAGACCGACAGACAGATGGACAGAAGGAAAAGAAGGATAGTCCCCTTTCCCCCAAAAAGTTTGTAATTCTTAAACCGCCTTAGGAAATATAGATGGATGTTTTCCATGCCTATACAGAACCGATTCAGTGTTGAATTGAATTAAATGTAATTGAATTGAGCGCTAGCTGGATAAAAAGCCTCTCTCCCTGTCTCTCCAGATGGCCCCCGGCCCACCCAGAAGGAAGTCCTATCTCTCAGAGCCTTCATGCTGCTCTTCCTGAAGCAGCTCATCCTGAAGGTAAACCACCAGTTTCTTCTCTTCTACCTGTCTGTCTTCCCTCCTTGTCTGTCTGTTCTATCTATCCTGCCTGTCTGTGCGTGTATATGTCTGTCTCTCCCACCGGTCTGTCTCTCCTACATGTCTGTGCTACGTAGCTGTCTTTACTACCGGTCGGCCTCTCCTACCTGTCTGTCTCTCCTGATCGTCTGTCTGTCCAACCTGGCTGTCTCTACTACCTGTCTGTACTACTTGTCTGTCTGTCCTACTTGCATTTTGCCTGTCTGTCTCTCCTACCTGTCTGTCCCTCCTACCGGTCTGTGTTTCCTACATGTAGATCTGTCCTACCTGTCTGTCTCTCGCCTACCTCTCTTACCTGTACTACCGATATCTTACCTGTCTGTCACTCCTACCTGGCTTTCTCTCCTACCTACCTGTCTGTTCTACCTACCTGTGTGTCTCTTCAAACTTAAATATCGAAATATTTTATTTTTGAAGGTACAGCCTAAATGCAAATTCAAACTGAAATTGTTGTTGGACCACATGCTGTAAATTCGCTTTAAATTTAGATTCATGCGGTAGTGGAAAAATGAAGATAAAAAATCCCAGTGAAAGTCCACTTTTAAACTAGAGTCCTGCTATTTATAGAGCACAATACATACAACCTGCAAGGACAGCTGAATTCACTGTTGGTCTGCTAAATCGACTAATCAAAATACATGTTTTGAATATATGTCGGCTCGTTCTTCAGGATCGGGGCGTGAGGGAGGATGAACTCCAGGCCATCCTCAACTATCTGCTCACTGTACAGGAGGTACGTCCATGTCTGGGGACCACACCACACAAGAGAAGGGCTGAGTGCCCCCTCTGCAGTCACATTCAGTCTCAGAGCACAAAAGAACAAATTACCTAGCGCGCCTTTCTTATGGCTTATCTTTTGTGAATCTCTCATTCAGTCTACCGCTGACTCTGACTTACACTATCTGTTTGTCTCCTTCTCTGTTTCATAATACACAACTGATCTCTGTCCGTGCGCTCCCTGTCTCTCGCGGCTCCAACTCTCCCGGCCCCCCCAGGACGAGAACCTCCATGACGTGCTGCAGCTGCTGGTGGCTCTAATGTCAGACCACCCCTCCTCCATGGCGCCGGCCTTCGACCAGAGGAACGGCATACGGTGAGGGGGGCGAAAAGACGGGGGTGGGTGAGGATCGGATGGGAGATGGAGATGACGAGAGGGGGGGGGGGGGGGGGGGGGGGGGAGAAGTGAGGGGAAGAAAGGTGCTGAGGTGAGAGGAAGGTGAGAGAGACCCTGAACGGGTTCAGGAGTGAGGGGGTGAGGCAAGGGGCAGAGGAGAGAGGCGGGGAGGAGAGAGGACGTGAGAGAGAGGCGAGGGGTTCAGAGGGAGACGAGGTGAGCAAGAGAGGTGAGGGGGGGGAGAGAGGTGAGCCAGTGTGACGAGTGAAATGGTGAAGAGAGAGGGAGATGAGGAGGAGGAGGAGGTTATTATGGATGCAAAAGAGTTGGAGGAGGCGGCGGTCGACGTGTTGTTGGAGAAGGTGGTGGAGGAGAAAGTGGTGGTGGTGGTGGTGGGCGATGTGCCAGTGGAGGAGGTGGTTTAGGAGGTGAGGGTAGTGATTAGGGACGTGGTGGTGGAGGATGTAGTTGAGGAGGTGGTGGAGGAGAAGATGGTGCACTAATATGTTTCCCTCTCTCTCTCTCCAGGGCAATCTTCAAGCTGCTGGGGTCTAAGAGCGAGAACATCCGAGTTCAGGCCCTCAAAGTCCTTGGCTACTTCCTCAAGCACCTCGGGCACAAGTAAAAAACAAAGCTACTATTTGTATTGGATTTAATTGGCCTGGTAAGGCAAGATACTCTTTATCAATCCCAAATGGGTAGGTTCAGAAATGTGTTTATTGTTTGGAGCAGAATGTAAATAGTTTAGTTTTTAAACGACTACAAGGATAAGTAGGGATGTAATCACTCTTTCGAGAGGGGAATTTACCTTAATAAGCTATAAAGTTAACTGTGAATTTTAAATAACATTGTTATTTTTTCCTTCAAACCCACCCTCTTAAAACAACAGCGCATTTGTATGTGCTGCTGTAAATGTTCTCTTGTTGTCTCTCTGGAGAAATTACACAGGCTTAAGCACAAGCTCCTCTTGCTCTTATCGCCCGGGGCGCTCTTCACCTCTTCCATTGCCCTTGTTCTCCATCCCCACATTTATACCTTTCAGAACCAACGTCTACTCGCTCTAAGTGGCCAATTTGACTGCCTCTGCAAAATGAAAAATCATTAAATAAAAAAGAACGCAGAGGACTTGTTAGCAGATTCCCATATGGTGCCTGAGTAGAAGACGAGCATCGCAGCGTAGACTGAGTGCTGGTACAAAGAACCACACTCCCCCACAGTACTGCTACATTATCCTGCATGCATCATGCTGACCAAGTCACAGTAGGACTCTTCTGTCTTTGTTTCCCGCCTCCTCGCACATTCTGTCTTTCGTTCTTTCTTTCTCTCCTACTTCCTTTGTAGAGTGTACATTTATGACAGAAGCTGCACCTAAGTGTGAATGAATGGTCCTTTTATGAAACCAGCTCAATCGCGATCAATTTTTAACTCATTACTCATTTTTCTATTTTCAACCTTATCTAACATAACCTTTGTATCGCTCGTTCATGCTAGCATTATATATCTGTCCGTTCAGCCCCTGTCTCCTTCATCACTGTTCCTCGAGGGAGGGATCCCTCTTCTGGGTTCCTCCGAAAGGTTTCTTTCCTCTGGGTGTGTGGAGATTCATCAAGTCCTTTAGGGGGCTCGGCGTTTGGGGCTGTTGTGTAATGTGTGCAGCCCGTTCAAACCTTACATCACTGCATTTGAAGGGCTCTACAAATCCTATGTCCTTGGCGTGTGTGTTCTACAGGCGAAAGGGGGAGATCATGCACACGCACAGCCTCTTCACTCTGCTGGGCGAGCGACTGCTGCAGCACACGGTCACGCTGACCACATACAACACGCTGTATGAGGTGAGAACGGTTACAGTAACAACATACGACACGCTGTATGAGGTGAGAACGGTTACAGTAACAACATACGACACGCTGTATGAGGTGAGAACGGTTACAGTAACAACATACGACACGCTGTATGAGGTGAGAACGGTTACAGTAACAACATACGACACGCTGTATGAGGTGAGAACGGTTACAGTAACAACATACAACACGCTGTATGAGGTAAGAACGGTTACAGTAACAACATACAACACGCTGTATGAGGTAAGAACGGTTACAGTAACAACATACAACACGCTGTATGAGGTGAGAACGGTTACAGTAACAACATACGACACGCTGTATGAGGTAAGAACGGTTACAGTAACAACATACGACACGCTGTATGAGGTGAGAACGGTTACAGTAACAACATACAACACGCTGTATGAGGTAAGAACGGTTACAGTAACAACATACAACACGCTGTATGAGGTAAGAACGGTTACAGTAACAACATACGACACACTGTATGAGGTGAGAACGGTTACAGTAACAACATACGACACGCTGTATGAGGTGAGAACTGTTAGACTAACAACATATAACCCTATTAGGTAAGAACTGTTAGACTAACAACATACAACCCTCTGAGGTAAGAGCTATCAGACTAACAACATACAACCCTCTGAGGTAAGAGCTATCAGACTAACAACATACAACCCTCTGAGGTAAGAGATATCAGACTAACAACATACAACCCTCTTAGGTAAGACACTGACATTTTCAATCCTGCCAACTTGCCTTGTACTCGTACGTTTCAGAAAATGATGACGTTGCGTCATCTTTTACGCAACCCAGTGCTTGTTTGCATTATCTCTTCCGAGCGTTCAGAGCTCTTGAACAATCCCTTCTGCAACGCAAAGTTGCAAGCCCTACGAGGCTGCCTCAGTCCGCTGCTGCTGCTGTGGGTTTAAGGTCAGGCTGTACTCATACCCGGTTGGTCTCTCCCTCCACCAGATCCTGACGGAGCAGTTGTGCACTCAGGTGGTCCACACACCTCACGTAGAGCCAGACTCCACCGTCAAAATCCACAACCCCAGTAAGATCGTCCGCCTGCAGCCTCTTATCTGCTGGCTGACGTTAATTTCATATCTCTATGTATATTTCATATAATATATATGCATATTGACAGTTTTTAGTATAGGTTATAGCTCTGTTTGACATACTGGTAATATTTGATCTCTGTCTGTTAAAGTGATTTTAATGAAGGTTAAAGATGATATCTCTGTTTTTCATGTTAAATACAATACAAAGTACGATGATATTGTTATAGCTTTAATCATGTTTCATCAGTGGACGACACGCTGATGTTGATGCTGATATAGCTTTAATGTTCCACACGTCTCTCTCAGTGATTCTGAAGGTGATGGCCACTCAACTGGTAGGCGTCGCCCCCCATAGTGAGCAAACAGGCTCCGCCCCCGGAACTGACCTCATGGATGTGAGACGCCTCTTCCTGTCTGACATGATCAAGCTGTTCAGCAGCAGCCGCGACAACCGACGGTAACTGGCCCCCGCGTCACTCCTCTGATAACTGCTAACCCAGCTACCGCTAACATGCAGCTAACTACTGTTAACTGACACTGTGTAAAACTCACATACAGCAAAATCACCCACCGGCTAACTCACCTGCCACAAACTCTCCCTGAACTAACTCTCCCTGAACTTACTCTCCATGAACTAACTCTCCCTGAACTAACTCTCCCTGAACTAACTCTCCATGAACTAACTCTCCATGAACTAACTCTTCATGAACTAACTCTCCATGAACTAACTCTCCATGAACTAACTCTCCCTGAACTAACTCTCCCTGAACTAACTCTCCCTGAACTAACTCTCCCTGAACTAACTCTCCCTGAACTAACTCCCTGAACTAACTCTCCCTGAACTAACTCTCCATGAACTAACTCTCCCTGAACTAACTCTCCCTGAACTAACTATCCATGAACTAACTCTTCATGAACTAACTCTCCCTGAACTAACTCCCTGAACTAACCCTCCCTGAACTAACTCCCAACACTAGGTCATCATCACACAAGGCCACTTATTCAAGCAACTGCAAACAGCCAACTGACCTGTTGCTGACTGATTCTTATTCTACCTCGTATGGTAATAAACCATCTGGTAACTCATTAGCTGCCAACTCACCCTGCTTCTTCACCAGTTGAGTTTCTGATTAATTTATCAGAGGTTTTGTGTAGCGGAACAAATTCAATGCTAAATCACTGTCAGTTTAACAGCCCAGCAGATGTTTCTGTGTCACACGGGGACATTCATTTTTCCCTCTTTGGTGAAGAAGATCGGTAGCAATGCGATGTTCTTACACGTGAATATCTCCTGCGGCGTTGTGCGCTTGCCGATGAATAAAGGATTGACGCATTGGTGGAACAGTGCCACATCAAAACATGGCGATCAATATAATCTACCATGGTACCTTTTAATTAACACCTTTCTCTTGCAAATTAATGAAACTCGTCAGTCTGTTGAAAGTACAATCGATACGAATAGAATAGATGTAAGTGTGTCTGTCTGTCTGTGACTCACCTAGCGCCACCTTTCTTACAGTGCTAACTGTGTGTGTGTGTGTGTGTGTGTGTGTGTGTGTGTGTGTGTGTGTGTGTGTGTGTGTGTGTGTGTGTGTGTGTGTGTGTGTGTGTGTGTGTGTGTGTGTGTGTGTGTCCAGGTGTCTGCTCCAGTGTTCAGTGTGGCAGGACTGGATGTTCTCCCTGGCTTACCTCCACCCGAAGACGCCAGAGGAGACCAAGGTGACGGAGATGGTGTTCAACATCTTCAGGGTGCTGCTCTACCACGCCATCAAGTACGAGTGGGGCGGCTGGCGAGTCTGGGTCGACACGCTGTCCATCGCACACTCAAAGGTCCGTCACTCTTTCCGTCTCTCTGTCCATCACACACTACAAGGCCTGCTGTCTTTCTCTTCGGTCCATCCTATTGCCCCATCGCAGGTCCTTCAGTCTGCCCGTCTTTGCCTGTCTTTCTCTTTTATCTGAATGGCTGCTTCTCTGTCTGCCTGTCCCTCTATCCTATCCTAAGCCTATCCATGTATCTCCCTCTACCCGTCTCTTCTACCTCTGTCTGTCCGCGCGTCGCTCTCTGGTGCGAGAGAGAACGGCGACAGTGTGTGTGTGTGTGTGTGTGTGTGTGTGTGTGTGTGTGTGTGTGTGTGTGTGTGTGTGTGTGTGTGTGTGTGTGTGTGTGTGTGTGTGTGTGTGTGTGTGTGTGTATGCTGGGTGGGTGATTGTGTGCAAGTAAACTGACTGCTTTTATAAAACATTACTCTGGTGCGGTATGTATAATGCACCCCCCCCCCCCCGTCCCTCTCCCAGGTGACCTACGAGGCGCACAGGGAGTACCTGATCCAGCTGTACGAGGACTACCACATCCTGGAGGAGGAGGACCTGAGGAGGGGGAGGGAGGCGGCGGGGGTCCGCACCGTCTCCGGCCTCTCAGCCCCGCCCCTCGCCTCCTCTTCCTCCTCCTCCTCCTCCGGCGTCAACGGCACGGCGGAGATCAGAGAGAACGGCGACAGCACCTCCCGGACCCCCGAGAGGGAGGGGAAGGGGGGGGAACCCCAGAGCGCTCTGGATGAGAGGCGGAGGAGGAGGAGGAGCATGGCCGCGGCGGATCCGAGCGGGGGGGGGCCGGTGGCGGACGTGGAGGCGGAGGAGGTGGTCGCTGTGGAGGTGAGGCCGCAGGAGGTTGACCTGATGGGGGCGGACGTCTACTGCGCCGCGGCGGTGGCGCTGAACGCCGCGCCGACGCAGGCGGGCGGCCTCGCCGCGGAGGAACGCACCGCTCCTCTGATCTCCCTGGACGACGACGCCGCTGACGCCGACATCGGCTTCCTGTTGGGGCCGACGGCGGGGAGTAACGGCGTCGGGGAGATGCCGACCGGGCGCCTCGATCTACCCGACGTCGCGCCAAGGGTCCAAAACGGCGGCCCAAGTCTGCCGGCGCACGGGTTTCCCAACATCCTGGAGCAGGTGAAGGAGGAGGAGGAGGAGGAGGAGGAGGAGGAGGTGGAGCCGCCTAAAGTACGGTCCGGCATGAAGGATCGCGCTGCCAGGGACGGTACGGCAGCGTCTGTGGGATACGTCCGGGACCCCTCGGACGCGAAGAGGTCCGGCGAGGTCAAGGACGAGGAGATGAGGACTGCGACCAGCTCCTCCTCCACCTCCGCTCAGGTCAGTGGGTTCGGTCGGGGGTCCTCATTGAGAAACATCAGGGGGCGGACAGAGAGGTGGTGGTTATCTAGAGAGATGGGGACCTGACCAGACTGCTGGGGTCAGGGGCACGCTGGGGAGAAGGGAGGAAGAGGTTTTATTAGGAGGGAGAGGGGAGAGGGGAGGAGGTAGGAGAGTGGTAGTGTGTCGTTGGACATAAAGGAGTGCAGGAGTGTGAGAGAGAGATGGGGGAGAGAGGATGAGAGGAAGGAGGGATGGGGGAGAGAGGAGACGAGAGTTAATGTGTTTTCCCAATAGTAAGTGTTTCTATATCGCGGTCTCCCAGCGCGCTCGTTCTCCTCCACCACTCTGCCGGTAACGGGGACACCATGGCCACGGGGGGGGGGGGGGGGGGGGGGGGGTCCTTGGAGACAGGAGCATGTATGCCGCAGGAACACTGAGAGATCCTCTCCTTCAGTGCGAGCCCGACGGGGACATTGTTCCCAAAGCGGTGTACACTGAGTTCCGATGCATCATCGCGGTCGTCGAGGAGCAGGTAGGGGTAAGGGGATATGGCTCGAGGATTAACCAAGGATATGCTTATAGGGTAGACGGGGAGACTGCAGCAGGCACTGGGGATCAAAGCCCAGACACATCCAAGGAACTCCACGACCCTGGCTTGTCGTAGCGGGCATGTGTTATTTACTAGTTTGTATATACCGAGGGATTTTCAGGATTTTTTAAAAACGCTTAAATCCTAAACGCTCAAGTAGCCTTAGGGATCTCGCCCTGATCCTTTCGAATGTGGTGTGTTAGTGTGTAAGCACAGTGTTTCACAGGTCTTACTCTCATTAGCTCGCAAATGGAGCACCAATGAGAAATGGCAAGGGGGGGGGGGGGGGGGGGGGGGGCCCAATTAATGGGCCCTGGTTTGTTGAAAGCAGCTCTGTGTTTCTGGCGCACGTTACCACGCAGTGACCAGGGTTTAATACACTGTGTAAACCAGGGCCAAGCGAACCTCATTAAGGCTGTTGTTGACACGGAACTCTGAACACAATCTGTGGTGATCAGTGTCACATCCAACCTCCTCAGCGCAGTGGATCAACGTGATAGTGCACCGTCCATGCAGCCAACAGGTCTTGTAGCGACCGCAGGTCGGGTTTCCTACGCTGCATTTAGTTCTCTCTCCTTCAACCCGCTTTTGTCTCTCCAATGTCCTGTCCGTGAGAGACGAAACCCCCTCCAGATACACGTCGTCTGGTCGTGGCGGGTGTTTGACTCCAGGCCGAGAGACTGGACTTAGGTTCAGACCCCCAGACAGGAACTCTGTGTCCTCAATCGTCACGGGTCACTTCCTGTTCCTGCCCGTGCTCAGGTGCATGACGAGCGGGGCGTGCACGGCAGTGAGGAGCAGCAGCAGCAGCAGCAGCAGCAGCAGCAGCAGCAGCGCCGGAGGTTCAGCCCGGGGCCCCGGACCAGCATGTTCCGCATCCCAGAGTTCAAGTGGTCCGCCGTGCACCAGCGCCTGCTCACCGACCTGCTGGTGGCGCTCGAGGCCGACATGCTTGTCTGGAGGAGGTGTGTGTGTGTGTGTGTGTGTGTGTGTGTGTGTGTGTGTGTGTGTGTGTGTGTGTGTGTGTGTGTGTGTGTGTGTGTGTGTGTGTGTGTGTGTGTGTGTGTGTGTGTGTGTGTTTGGGGGGTCTGTGTATTATGTGCGGTCATTGACGCAGGTAGTTTTGTGTGTGTGTGTGTGTGTTTGGGGGGGCTGTGTATTATGTGCGGCCATAGAAGCAGGACAGTACATCTGCTTGTGTGTGTGCGTGTGTGTGTGTGTGTGTGTGCGCGTGTGTATGTGTATGTGTGGTTGTAGATGCGGTTATGTGTGTGAGAGAGTGTGTTCCCAGGTGTATGTGTGTGTGTCTGTGGTTGCGGCTGCAAGCGTTGGATGAAGTGTGTGGGTGAGATGTGTTGGTGCGTATGCAAACAAGCACTGGCATTTGTATGTGAGTAAATGAGATTTTAGAGCACTTAATTCCCATCTGAGATTAATATAAAGTACATAATATTTTATCATATTTATTATGTATATTATGTTTGTTTGCGTGTGTGGGTGTGTGTGGGTGTGTGTTGGGGGAGGCAGGTGTGTTGATCCCTGAGGGGAAATATGTGTGGGTTAATTGCTGTGCTATGTGTGTGAGTGAGTCAGCATTCAAGGTACATTCATTGTTCTTAGCTCATTAGGGTTGACGGATTGTTTTAAATTAGCTTCCATTTGTTTGTCCTTTTGTATTTATTTCAACTGAAACTCTGTTTTCCAATAAGGCTGATTGGGATTTTAGTCATGTTTCAATATAACAAATACACAAATATGTGGTTACATTTTTTCGGACAGCCACTCCACCAAGTCGGTCATGGACTTTGTCAACAACAACGAGAACATCATCTTTGTCCACAACACCATCCACCTCATCTCGCAGATGATCGACAACGTAATCATCGCATGCGGAGGAATCCTTCCTCTGCTCTCGGCCGCCACTTCGCCTTCGGTGAGTTCCTGGGGCGACAATGCCATCTAGCGGCGAAGTGGGGGAACTATCACTGCTCCACTGTGTGTTCCGTGGGGAAATAAGGGCGCGTGTGTTTATTGAAAGTGGTTTTATTTATTGGATCGGATATTGCCTCAATCAGTCTGTAGAGATTCTTGAAGATTGGTCTGTGTTTCATTTTTGTTTTTTTGGATCGTCGTTGAGCAAATGATTCGTCTTTATTTTGCCTTGATTTTAACTTTGTTTTTAATTATTTTCTTCTTGCTTAGAGTGTGAAGGTTAGAAATCAAACAGCATGTGTTTTTTTTTGTTAACAGTTATTGAATTGCTGGATTCAAAGCCTAACATGAACACACTTGTATCAGTTTACTTTAACGCATGCATCAGGGAATGAGGCAGGAAACTAGATCTACGATAAAAACCGACAACAGAAGCAGAGCTCCCCCCGTGTCTGCCTTGTGGCCTCTGAGAAAGGCACCTTGCATTTAACTACTCATGACCAGCTTGAATGTTTGCATGTTTGTCAGCTCTGTGTGTGGGTGTGTGTGGATGTCTTTTTATCCATTCTATTCATTGGCTTCATTGGCATGGGAACACATGCACGCTGCCAAAGTAAGCATCTCTCTATGTCTCTGTCTGGCTGTCTATTGTGCTTTCTATCCCTATTTGATTTCCCTCCTCTCACTCTCAATCTCCCCATTAAGTTTCTCTCTCCAGGCCCTCTCTCTCTCCCTCTCCCCCGTCAGTCTTTTTCTCGTCTATCTGTAGATCTCCCTCTCACTATCTTCGCCTTTGACTCATCCTAGATAAGATGCGACAGAAAATGAAACTCACCATCCCTACGCTAATGTTATTGAAGAACGCTTCCTAAGGTTTCTTGCATGTGAGTTTGTGTGTGATAGTAGAAGGTTAAAAGGCAACCGTCACACTGTGATATTTCTGCAACGTCAACTCCCGATCCCACGGAAGAATTGCAGGAAAGTTGGACCATTAAGACCATGGGTCTGGGAGTTGGGTTCTCCCAACAGGCCGCAGATCCCCATTTCCCCCATATGAGTGTGTGTGTGACGGACGCTGTGTCTGTGGTTCCCAGGTGGAGCTGGAGAACCAGGAGGCGTCCCAGGGCATGTCCCCGGAGACGGCTCTCTCCGTCCTGGGACGGCTGGTCTCACTGGTGGACGTCCTGGTGTTCGCCAGCGCCCTCAACTTCTCCGAGGTCGAGGCAGAGAAGAACATGTCGCCTGGAGGCCTCGTCAGACAGTGCCTCCGACTGGGTGGGTGGGATGGGGAGTGTGTCGTCCCTCTGCCCGGCTGTGTGTGTGTGTGTGTGTGTGTGTGTGTGTGTGTGTGTGTGTGTGTGTGTGTGTGTGTGTGTGTGTGTGTGTGTGTGTGTGTGTGTGTGTTTGAGTGTTTGAGTGTTTGAGTGTTTGCTGGGTGGGTGATTGTGTGTAAGTAAACTGAATGCTTATATAAAACATCACTTGAAAACTACATGTACAATGAGTGCTAGGAAGTTTTTATGGATGCATTGTGTGTGTGTGTGTGTGTGTGTGTGTGTGTGTGTGTGTGTGTGTGTGTGTGTGTGTGGCAGAGTGAGGGATAGTAGGATAGTGTGTGAGCGAGAGAGTCATAACAAGCGTGGGTGAGATGTTGGGAAGATGTTGATAATGTTTGTTCCAGTATCTAACTTTGGCGTGACACATTTTTTGGTATAGATTACAGTCACATTAGAATGAGGGGCTGATTGCGGATGTTGTTTAGATGTTTTAAATGTGCTGGCATTAAAATCAAACTAACCCTGAAACAGCGCATCCAGTCAGCTCGAAGTCATGTGACGATGAACCATAATAAACCTTCTCCTTCTCTCTCTCGGTCTCACCATGTCTGTCCATCTGTCTGACTCGCGCTCTCTCTTTTTCTCTCCGTTGCTCTGTCTCTCTCTCTGACTCTCTGCCTGGGGTATGTGATTTTTGTGTTGTTTTTTTCCAACAGATTCTCTCTTCCTCTCTCTCCTTCCTCCCCCCTCTCCCCCCCCCCCAGCTATCACTAACAGAGTCTTAGTTATGGTGCCGTGAACATTATACATCGTTTGTTGTTCCCTTTCAACTTTGAAATGAGAGCCTCTTTTGTGTGTGTGTGCATGCCTTTATGTTGATGTGTGTGTGTGTGTGTGTGTGTGTGTCTAGTCTGTTGTGTGGCAGTGCGGAGCTGTCTAGACTGCAGACAGAGACAGAGAGACAGAGGAGGCAAGGCCCAAGAGACACTGCCCAATGGTGCAGTGGTGTGCAAGGTAGGGGAGATCTACTACCTGACTGACCTGACTCCTCATGGTACTTATCTCACCTCCTCAAGTCTTATTATGTGACTCAGCTGTCTCACCTCCTCAAGTAACTGCCTTATTATGTGACTCACCTGTCTCACCCCAATGTGTCTGACCTCTCACCAGGTCTCAGAAATGGGATGTTGTCCCGGCTCGGCTGTGTGCTTCGGGCTTTAGGGATCGTGTTGTCCGACAGTGACCTCTGACCTCTCTCCTCTCTAGGACCCGGAGCGCCTCCTGCAGGATGTGGATATCAACCGACTGCGTGCCGTGGTGTTCAGAGATGTGGTGTGTGTGGATTTTTATTGGTTTGTGTGAAACAAACACTGGGTTTATTTTTGTTTGTATGCCTGAGCGCTGTGTTTTTCTTAATCAGTTTTCAACCAGCGTTCATCTCTTTTATTTATTATGGCTTACCTCCACAACCCACCACATTAAGCCCAGTAGAAGTCTCGCTGAATTATTTCTTTTTTCAGATTTTCTGCATTCATTTTTTGTGTGTTTTTGTGTTTATCCATGGACCTGAATTTGAGGCTTGAATAAGGTATAATAAGGTGTGTTTGGCCAGAGGGGGCGGGGCTAACAGTGCGGTCTCCTGATAGGACGACAGTAAGCAGGGCCAGTTCCTGGCGCTGGCCGTCGTCTACTTCATCTCCGTCCTCATGGTGTCCAAGTACCGCGACACCCTGGAGCCCCAGAGGGAGACGGGCAGGCCCAGCAACCAATCAGAAGCCAGCGTGCGTCCAGAGCTCAACTCACCCAGCATCACAGGTCAGTCTGTCTGTCTGTCTGTCATCTGGCTCTGTTGGTCTTTCAGTCATCTAGCCCCTTCCGTCCTGTCTGTCATCAAGCACAAGTCTGTATTTCTGCGTGACTGACCATCAATCTCTGTCTGTCGTCTAGCTCTGTCCGTCTTTCCTAGAGTTCGTAACTTTGCTTTCCGTCTTCATTTCAAATAATTGTCCTTTTTTTTACATTGAGTTTGATTAAGAGAGAGGAAGAGACGCTCAATTATAGACGGGCTGCATCAGATCTCCTATCTCCCCACGGAAATCGAGAGTGAGGGAGAGGGAGAGAGAACCGTGACCAGAATACAGCCTGTATGAGCTCACCACAGCATCTCCAACTCAGTGGAGAGAAGACGATGAAGACTCACAGAGTATTCCTGCTCTCTTCATTGCCTCGTCACTTAACGCAACCAGAGATGGGGGGGGGGGACGCACGCTCGCTCGCCCACATCACCCTAATCTAGAGGAAGGGGTGCTGAGGGATGAATCAAACATGAGCTGGGGAATCGATGTGTTTTTTGCACAAATGGCCGCTGTTCCTTTTCACGATGAGAGAATGTGGAGGGGCTGTTTCCGCATGGGACACCCTCGCATCGGTCGGGGATGGCGGGCATGACTTTCCCCCGTTGGTGCACGCTCGGAGAGAGACACGGAGTGAGATCGAGTAAAAAGGAAAATATCAAGAGGAGCGCCAAACCCCAGAAGATATGGCGGAGCCGCGGTTCTGGGTGGCGTGTCTTTCTCGTTCCCTCTTTCAACCCGCTATCCTCTCGCCTCTCAGCCCATAAAGGCAATATGAAATGGAAAAGTTTATTTGGGGGAGAGAAAAATAAGTGCCCGATCACGGGGAAGGAATGACTGGAGGGAGAGAAGAGCTGAGAGAGAGAGAGTGAGAGACTGAAAGAAATTTAGAGGGAATCCTGAAAAATACATGTACAAAAAAGAATATGAAGATGAAAATGGGGATCACAAGGGGGGAGTGAGATGAGGCAGGAGAGAGATAATGAGAGGGAGAGACCCGGAGAAAGAGAGAAGGTCTAAGAGAGACGGAAAGACGGAGAGGAGAGTGATTGAACGAGGGAGGAGAGATCGCTTGAGAGAGGGAGCTAGAGAGAGAAGGAATGAAGGAGAGGGATGAAGAGTGGGCGAGAGAGCCGGACAGAGAGGGAAAGAGGAAGAAAGAGAGTGATAGAGAGAGGATGAAAGAGGAGGGCGGCAGCCGCGCTGGCATCACGCTGGTCTTCTTGCGGTGTCTCCTGTTTTTTTTTTTCTGGGCCCAGTGGAGCCAGACCTTCTATTTTCAGATCCAAGTGTCAAAGCCCATTAGCCAAGCAATCCACCAGACGATCGGGGGAGGGAGGGGGGGAGAGAGGCACACTGCCGCCTTCATAAATTTCGGCAGAAATGGGGGAATTGTTGGGTCGGCATGTGGCAGACGATTGTCTGATGGAAAGTCGAGCCAGACGCCGTGCTAAATCAGTCCGACCCCGAACACCGTGCACAAGATGAATAATGATGAGGAGGAAGGTGAGGGGAGGGGAGGGAGAGGAAGACAAGAGAGAAGGAGAAAGGCAGAGAGGAGCAGGCGAAGGTGAGAGGTAGGTGAGAGTAGGAGGAGGAAGGTAGGGCAAGGAGACGGGTGAGAGGAGTAGGAAGGTGAGCCCAGGAACCTTGTGTCATATACACCAACAATCGTTGATTCACAATTTTTGGTGACGCGTGTGTGTGTGTGTGTGTGTGTGTGTGTGTGTGTGTGTGTGTGTGTGTGTGTGTGTGTGTGTGTGTGTGTGTGTGTGTGTGTGTGTGTGTGTGTGTGTGTGTGTGTGTGTGTGTGCGCGTGCGTGTGTGCGCACGTGTCTGTGTGTTCTCCCAGACTGCCCCCTAGTGTTCAGCAGCAGTAGCAGCCGGTCTGGGTTCCTCCCTATCGACGAGGAGTCCCCCCCCCAGGTGCGAGGCGTGCAGAACGGAGGCGTCCCGGAGCTGCACGGCGTCCCCTCCCTCTCCTCCTCCCTGGAGGGGGGCAGGAGGGGGAGGTCCCAGGACGGCCTGCCCCGCCCCCCGTCCGTCAGCAGCATCAGCAAGGGCCCGCGGGGAGGCGCCAACGTCCGGGACATCCTGAAGAGTCTGGTGTCCCCCCCGGGGGAGGGAGGGGCAGAGACCCTCTGCTACCCCGACCCCAACACCCTGACCCACGCCGCTCTGCCCCGGCTCTTCCACTCCTTTGACAGGTGGGTGCTACCGGACGTCCTGAGCTGGTCCAGGGGGGGGTGATGAGGGGGGGGGGAGGGGGGGGGGGGGGGGGGTACAGTCAGAGTCAACGCCACGATCAAACTGAAACACGAGACCAGAATGACGCTAAACATCAGAGCTACACCGTAACCAAATCACACTATCAGACCCTAAACACCCCACAACACAATAACCACAACACAACACCAACCAAACTGCAGCTACAGCAAACCACAACCAACAACACCAAAAACACAAAACAAGAATGACGTCAACGGTATACATCGTCGGTACAACGCCATAACTTCCCCAAATCAAAACCACGTCAAAACCAAACCACAACACCACAGCTGAAACATACTCAACTCCATAGCTACACTAGTATACAATACTCTCTGTAACGCACTGCACTAGAACCCAACAGAACAATTTTTGTTTAGTCGTCTTTAAAGACACTGTCTTTGATGTGTGTAGAGTAATTCATAAATTAGATGGTTTAAACCTTTGTCAAAGGATGCCGTTTTGTCTACTTTATATGTACTGTTTTGACGGTTCAATGTTTGTTAGCATAATGTATATGTTAGCGTATAACGTGGGACATAGTGTGGACAAACAACTTCCTTCACAGACAGGAAGTAGCGTGGCGTGTTGATGGCTAGAATAGATTTCGTGCTAGCTTCATTTCACCCCCCCCTCATATCTATCAGCGCTAAGACACACCAACACTAATGGCTTTTAAGCAGCAATGCCATGGATCTCTCGCTCTGTGCGGTGTGTTTGTAGAAGTCTTAGCCAGAGACTGTGGTGTGTTTACATGGGAGATTTAGATTACACCGCAGTAATCTGTCTGGATTTAGGAGTTTACAGAAGCTGCTCTGCTTCTTATCTCCAGGAGTCCATTACATACACACCAAACAAATCAAACTCCTTCTGAAAATAATTTAGGTTGGAACGGAGAAAACTCCCATCTGTTCCCTTGATGGGAAAGAGAGAGAGAGAGAGAGAGAGAGAGAGAGAGGCGCCTCTGCCCTGTTCTCCTTCCTTCCTCTCTCCTCCTCTCTTCTGCCATCTTCTACTCTCCTCCCCGCAACTCTGAACTGTTCACATTGCGTAATGGAACAGCCTCAATAACCCCTGCTTGCTCCCAAGAATATTTAATGTCGGCTGCCTTGCATCAAACCATGAGATTAATAACTGAATAGTACTAAATAATCAGAGGCCCATCCTCTAGTACTAGTTGACCCCGGTGAACGGAGGAGCAGTAGGAGAGGGGGGGGGGGGGGGGGTGGAGGTTAGGGTGGGGTCCCCGGGGCCCTGACGACAGATTAAACAGCAGTGGCCCCCATCGGGCCCCCCTCCCCTGTCAACCTCACCTCTCAAAGCCTTAATGGGAGCTGACGGGCCCCGAAACCACTCGCCGACACACTCTGAATTATTTTTGAAATGCTTTCACACAAACTCACCCCGGTGCACATCTACAACTCAGTCTCCATCACCTCCACCCCCCCCCCCCCCCTGCTCTCTATCTGCTCTGTCTAATTGTTGGCCACCTGCCAGCGAAATGAGCTGCCAAGCCCTCGCCTCTTCATCTGTCCGTCATGGCCGCCCGGAATTGGGGATGACAACTTCAAAACAGCAGCCAAAAGGGGGAGAAATCCCGGGGGAGAGGACTATAAAGGAGGCAAAATGATACAGCCGTGTCGACTAGCAGCCGTAGCAGGTATGCCTCTATGACGCGGTGTTTATGGTTCGGCCTCAGTAACTTCTGATCGTAGTCCGCTAAAAAGTCTCAAGGTCATTAATGCAGTGACATCTGGGGATCTTCATGATGCGGACCAAGTGTGTAAATACTTTATTCATCTGCAAAGGGGACATTCGGTACCCGCAATAGCATAGTACTTGTACTGTGCTATATAACAAATGGGATGATGTGGACCATCTATCGCCATCCCTTTTTGAATGGAGGCTGTAACCCACGGCAACGGCCTTTGTGTGCTAAGAAGGGGACGCAGAGACCCACGGGGGCGAGTCAACATGAAAGTATTGAGCACAATAATAATTTGGCTTCCATCGTAGACTTCCAACATGGGTGGATAGTTTCTACGGGTTGTCCTCTTAATATTCCTATAACCACTTCTCCTCCCCCCCCCCCCCCCCCCACACCTTCATCACCATCCTCCTCTTCTTATTCCCCTCCCTCCTCCCTGGCTCCAGATCCTCTACACTTCACCGTGTGATGAGACGCTACCCTAATTGGTTCTAATTAAATGAGTGAGCAGAAAACACAAGCATACCACTTTAATTCCCCTTCGTATCCCCCTTCACAGCCCCCCCTTTCCTCCACATAATGAATGTAGGAAAGGGAACTCCATGTTGAAGCACTTTTTTCGTAGAAATCAGTCATTAATATTCATGTGCATATTAATCCCTGCTCAATTAAGAAAATATCATTAATAATATATGCGCTGTATAATCTCTACATGAGTCATAGAGTGCGTGAGGAGGTTATTATTCACGAGGCGGAGTAGGATGTTTAACCAAGACCCTTTGGGTATGCTGTACTGGGGTTTCTATTACTATTATGAATATTACTGATATTTGTAGTCATCATAAATGTATCTTCTTTATTGTTCTTGTTGCATTTTTCTCTTGTTAAGTGTTGCAGTTATGCTTGGAATCCTCCATTTATAATTTAACGTTTATTTGATTCATTAGATATTTAACAGACACTTTTATCCGAAGCACATGGCGGTGAATTCCGAAGCATGTCATTAAAGAGCAGGTTTGGGGGGTTTCTTAAGCTCAGCGATGCCGACGTGTGAGGCTTTGGACACAGAGACGGAGTAGTCTATTCTGTCTCTGTATTTTGAAGTATTTGAAGCCTGGCTGTCTTTGTGATTCCATCACAAAGAACAGATTGGCCCCAAGAAATCTGCTGAAAAAAATGTTCTGCCAATCAGTTCGTCAATATTCAAGCAAGCGCTCTCTGTTTTTTCTCTCTCTTACGGTTTTTTCTTGCCTCCATCTGTCTCTATTTTCTCTCTCTTTATCTCCCTCAGTTTTTCTGTCTCTGATCATATTCAATTCGGTTGGCTCTACACTTCAGTCCTCCTCCGTGTGTAGTAAAGAGTTCAAGTCAAAGCTCAAAAAAATATCCAAGATGGTTGCCCATCGGCCTCCGCAATCATCCAAGTACTCCAGAGCCCACTAGCCGGCCAAACTCGGCTCATGGTTAACATTAAAAACATGAAAGAGAGATAAGGAGTACTTTGGCCGAAGCATCAGAGTGTCTCGAGCGATGTCTATCAGAGATGTTGAAACAGCGAGTTCCTGTTGTGGGAGGTTCTCGTAGTTGTGGACGCCACGGCGTGGGAGACGAGGACGTAACACAGGCCTGTTCTGTTCTCCGTCTGCGTCTCCTCTGGCTGCTAGGTCCTCCTGGTCGGGTCTCTCTCCTCCACTCCCCTCTCTCCTCGTCTCCCTCTCTCCTTTGGGCTCCTACTCTCCCTGTACATGTCCTCCTCTCTCCTCCTCAACTTTCCCCTCTCCTCCTCTCTCTCTTCCTCATCTCTGGGCTCCTTCTCTCTCCTCCTCTCTCCTCTCCCGGGCCTGCTCTCTCTATTCATTCTCCTCTTTGCTCCTCCTCGCTCTACCTCACGACTCTCTTCTGCTCTCCTAAAATATAAACCAAACCAAGAATGTAAAAATGTCCAATGGATTTCCTCCTCCAATTATTTCCTGGCCTTCCTCCTTCCCTTGTGCACTCTGAACTCCCTAACTCCAAACAAACAGAGGGCAACACGCTACCACAAAGTTGTGGTGTCCAACCCTATTGTAATCGAACTGGTCTGAAACGCGTATAAAAAAACGGATGATTGCTTAGCCAATATTACAACACTTTCAGTAACATTATACAATTAGCTATCTTTTATAAGTTATTGCTACATAGCCAACATTAGCATTGACAGACGTTTAATCACCGGTCTACAAGAAGCGTTGCACCTTAGGAAAGAAACGGCTCAAGCACAACTTACTCTCGGGGTCTGTGAAGCCTGTTAAGACTGGAGCTGTGATGACAGACCGTTATAAAGATGACTT
The DNA here is from genome assembly GCF_902167405.1 of Gadus morhua. Taxonomy (NCBI): domain Eukaryota; kingdom Metazoa; phylum Chordata; class Actinopteri; order Gadiformes; family Gadidae; genus Gadus; species Gadus morhua. The sequence continues at coordinate 4,505,968 of NC_044063.1, forward strand.
TAACATCCTGTCGTCTGTAGTGCGCCTGGTTAGCCTGAATACAGGGCAGTGCTGCTGCCCCCTGCCCCTACGTGGGTTGTAGAGTAGTTTGTCCTCCCTGTCAAAAGTGTTTCAGGCCCGGGGAAGAGGGGAACATGTCAGAACCCTTCGTCGCGGCCCGGACAGAAGACCCTTTCAGACCTCCCTGGTGATGAAGCGCTGGAGGAATAAACTTGACGTCCCGTCGCACATCTTGTTGTGAAGCCCAAGGGTTGCGACCCCATAAAGAAGCGCTTTGCCTCTCCCTTACCCAGCATGCCTCGCTGCGTCATCGATCATCCTCAACATCGGCAGTGAAAATACAGTGTTGCGGCGAAAGAGCTCCATGTGTGTGTGTTTGTGTGGTCTTGTTTGTCCAAGGTCACAAGTTAAAGTCTCCTGAAATCATGTGACTTGACTTTCCTAATGTGGGGCAGCAGAAATACCAGGGAAAGCACCGTCTGCATTTAGCAGCAGACTTTTGACGTTTCTTTTACTAGGTTCAATATGTACTATAAATATATCAGCATATATCAACAGCTTACCTAACAATAAATAAAGGGAAATAAAAAAATAATCGTATGTGTGTTGCATCCGAAAGATGTATAACCTGTGCAAAAGGTTTGGTTGGATTTTTAATGTTATGCCTTTTTGTTAAAATTGACAAAATGTACAAAAAACGAACAAATGATTTATTTTTTATTTATTATATTTATCATATTTGTGATATTTATCATTATTATTATTATAATTTACAATATATACTTCAAGATATATATAAAATATTGTGTGTGTGTCTGGAGGTGAATACTTTGCTTCTAGAAGCAAATCTTCCTTACCCTGAGAGGAAGTCTATATTATTTATGAGGGCCTCTCGTGTGATAGTGAAGAATTCTTTTATGTTTTATGTTAATGTTTTATGTGTTGTGTGTCTGTGTGTGCCTTTACATATAAGAAGGTTTTTAACATTTATTTGCGTTTTTATAATGTTCAAGCATTTTCTCTGATGCATGTACATTGTACATGTAGATGAGTGTGTGTGTGTGTGTGTGTGTGTGTGTGTGTGTGTGTGTGTGTGTGTGTGTGTGTGTGTGTGTGTGTGTGTGTGTGTGTGTGTGTGTGTGTGTGTGTGTGTGTGTGTGTGTGTGTGTGTTAGGGATCGACCGATACAGATTTTTTAGGGCCGATACGATACCGATATTTTTTCATCAGCCTTAGCCGATACGCCGATACCGATATTTAGAGCCGATACTACTTTTATTTTATTTATTTTTTGCTCCCTCAATCATAAAAATTACACTGATAACAAATGTTACAAGTCTCAATTAAAAAAAAGGAACATATATTGAACTTCAATATAAAAAACTATATTTAACAAATAGTAAAAACAGGTGAGGTAGAACAAGTAAAAAAAAAAAAAAAACTATCGGCGAAAATCGGCCGCGTATCGGCCGATACCGATACACGTAAAAAACGCGAATATCGGCCGATAATATCGGCCGACCGATATATCGGTCGATCCCTAGTGTGTGTGTGTGTGTGTGTGTGTGTGTGTGCTTGCCTGTGTCTATGTGTTTGCGTATATGTGTGTGTGTATTTGTACGTGTTCATACACGTGTGTTTTTGCGTGTTTGTGTGTGTGTGTCCCTGCAGGAGTGTGGTGGTCCCGGTGAAGCAGCCCCCTGCCACCGGCGTCGTCATCACCACGTTGGGTGTCTCCAACGCCAACCCTGGTCTCCCTGGCAACGGTTCGCCAAACATTCTCAGCGCCCCCGCCCCCACCTCGACCGCTGCCACGCCCAAAAGCATGATCAACACCACCGGTACGCTGGCCACGACCCCTCGCCCCCCCCCCCCCCCCCCCCCACACACACACACGTACACGTACACAATCAGTACCGGTGATATGGGCCATATTCAGAGAGTAGCCATCTTGGTTCATTCAGTTCCCCCACTCGTCTCAAGATGGCTGTTGGCCGATTAAGGCCCATCGTTTAGTACCTCTTACCTCTCGCATGCAGCTGGTGTTCTGCCGAATGTGACGAATCGCTGTACTTCTTAATGACCCCAGACGGAAGATCCTTCCTTTGAACTGCGGCGAATGATAGTTCCCCAGTTTATTTGTCAAGATATGAAAATAAAGAGACATATCCATAGGCAGGCCCATTACACAATGTGTCTGAGGCATTGCATTTTAGTATTTGTATCTTACGCACAATTTCAATGCTAGTTCCGTTTTTCTAACCCAAATAGTTATATATAAAAGTAGGATGAGAACTCAGCTACCAGACTACCAATAGCGTCCACTAGATGGCAGTGTTTGCATTCCTTTGTGTTACTTGTAACCAGAATTCCTTCTAAGATGAGATGCATTTTAATGATCCAAGACACGAAATTTGGCAAGCACAGCAGAAAGTACAAGAGCGTAATAAGAAGAATATTTCATTTATAAGAATAAGAATGATTTATACTTACATATTGTGTTTTATTAACAATACGACGCATTGGATCAAGTGAAGGAATTAATTGCTTACCCGAAATATTTGGCAGTAACTACAGAGAATAGGAAAATGTGCTGCAGCAAAATGAGCATAACGGTTGCTTTGCCCTGCACCTAGCATTAGAGGTTTTCTCAGTGCTTTCAACATAAATGTAGCAATACTGGGGTGTATGAGAGTGCGAGACTCACCTGAGGAATTTCTCAGGAGCCAAAACTAGCGCCTTTTTATCGTCCTCCATTGAAAGAAAACAGAAAGAAATGACCTCTCTACCTCTAACATACGGTACACTCATTCCTCCGCTCTTATCACTTCTCTCTCTTGCTCTCTTTCTCTTTCTCTCTCTCTCTCTCTTGCTTTCACTCTATCTCTCACACACATAGAAAAACCCCAGAAACAAACAAGATAAAAAAAAAACACAGTTCAACATCAATGAGCCAAAAGTGAGACACGGGTTCAATTCATCCAGGGATCGACCAATAGAAACAGTTGATAAGTATCTATAGGGACGACCTGATTGGATTGGCTGTGAACTCTGTGGCTTCCTGCAGGCCCCGCCGAGGCCAGCGCCTCTTCCTCCTCCGCCAGCGTGGTTGCCGGGGCGACCAGCCGGAACCTGCCGGCGGTGCAGAAGGTGGCGCCCATGCCCGAGGACTCGCTGGAGAGCATGAGGTACGGGGGGAAGGACAGGTCGCCACGGTAACGCTAGGTCACCACATCCCCGCCAGTGGTGGAGTCAAACTGAACACCGTGCACTACGTATGTCCGGGTGGGCGTGTTTGTTTGAGGGTTTTTATGTGAGTAGAAAACAGTTTGCCTGTGTGTGTGTGTGTGTGTGTGTGTGTGTGTGTGTGTGTGTGTGTGTGTGTGGGGCAGGGTGAAACCATGTGTCTTTGAGTGTTGGGAGAGAGTTTGTGTGTGAGAAACTGTATCCATGTATGTGGGTGCATGAGTTTGCTTGTGTGTGTGTGTGTGTGTGTGTGTGTGTGTGTGTGTGTGTGTGTGTGTGTGTGCGCCTGCCTGCCTGTGTCTGTGTGTTACCATGCATTTCTGTGTGGTGGTTCGAGAGAGAGATTGTGTGCATGTCTGTCTGTGTGTGTGTGTGTGTGTTGTAGTTATCATCTTGGGAGCCTACCACACATCCTCCTCTCTGACAAGCTGCCAGGGTTACCATGAACAGCTGGATTGGGGTATTATGGGATGTCAAAGGACATTTTCCTCGTTCTCTCCCCTGTGTGTCGACCCTTTGATGACTTTGAAACGACTATCTCTCTCTCTCTCTCTCTCTCTCTCTCTCTCTCTCTCTCTCTCTCTCTCTCTCTCTCTCTCTCTCTCTCTCTCTCTCTCTCTCTCTCTCTCTCTCTCTCTCTCTCTCTCTCTCGTTATCTCTCTCTGTCTCCTATGTCTCTATACTCATTCCCTCCCTCCTTTTCTCTTGATGTCTCTCACTCGCTCTCATATTCTCTCTTTCTCTCTGCTCTCTCTACTCACCCTTGCTCGACAACACTTTATCCCATTTTATTCAGTCTCTACGCTCTCTCTATCTCTTTGTCTTGCCCTCTCTCTCCCTCTCTCATTATCTTCCTCTTGCTCCACAACTACTGCTACTACTGTTTCTCTCTCCTGCTCCTTCCCTTTCCCTCTCTGCCCTGCGAACCGACTAGAGAATCAGTTGCCATGGCAGCCGTAACCGACATCACTTACCGTAACCGTGGAGTCAATGATGGTGCTATCTGGTTGCCGGCACAGAGAGAGGCCCGACCTGCTTGTATGCTCAAAGAGAGAGCTGCGCTCAAGTCGTATACACACGCGCAGATGACAAGCATCCCCATACACCAAAAAAGCTACTGTTGACTATAAAGGGATTCTTTAGAGTAGATTAATGTACAGCCCTCTTCAGATAAACGTGTTGAACCTCCGGACTACCGAAGTTGATCTCATGCAGTGGAACCCAGCCTAAGAAAGGCACAAAATGCATGTGAACACATTAATGAGTGGGTGTGTATGCACACATACACACGTTATAGGGTGGGTGTGTATGCACAAATACACACCCACCCAGAGAGACACAATTCTTTTTAGGATAGGTTAAACAAAATTAAAGGTAATTCTTGCCATCCAAGTCTATAACAAGGAGGATAACGCATAGTTTGACATATAGCTTAGCGAATGTTAACAGCGTTCTTCCGATGGGTTAGCTGGTGAGGTGAAGCTAGCATTCCGGCGCGTTGCGCTCTGCCTTCACACCTCAGATTAGCATGTTAGCACGCACACCAGCCAATCAGAACGGCCAATTAGGGAGCTCAGGAGAGCGTCAAAGCCAAGGTGTAAACATGATCATCTGTTGTACACACAAATACGCACACGCACACACACACACACACACGGATGCACGTAAGTGATTGTCAAGAAACATTTAACAGTCGTAAAGAGAGTGTGCGTAGTTTTTAACAACACCGTTTTTCATTCTCCCTTTATGTCTGTCTCTATCTTCTTTGTTTCTCAATGGAATTTGAATTGCCTTATTTTCATATTGTATGTATTCTCTCTCTCTCGCCCTCAGCATCACCTCTAAGTTAGAGCGGGCTCTAGAAAAGGTCGCTCCCCTCCTCAGGGAGATCTTCGTGGACTTCGCTCCCTTCCTGTCCCGCACCTTGCTGGGCAGCCATGGCCAGGAGCTCCTCATAGAAGGTACACACCTCCTCCACCTCCACCTCCTCCTCCTCCTCCTCCTCCTCCTCTCCCTCCTCCTCCTCCTCCTCCTCCTCCTCCTCCTCCTCCTCTTCTCTTCCCTCGCACCGTTTCCTCCTAGCTCCCTTCTTCTCTCCTCCTCCCTCTCCCTCCTCCTCTCCCCATCTATCATTCTTTACACTTTTCTCTCCCCTCCCTTTCTCCTCCTCTTCCACTTGCAGCCATCACAATGTTCAATGTGTGCATTTATCCCTAAATACACACATCAATGTTGTTTGTATTTGTATTTTGTATTTGTGTTCCTCGAGACCGACCTCACTCCACTGTTGAGGATGTATGATGACATATTAAATTGCTCCTGTGTTTTCTTTTCTTTTTGTCTTGTACGTGTCAACTTATCGCGAGCCGTTACCATTACGTGGCTGGGTTCTAAAAAGAAGAGTAGACATAAGGCCCTCTTGCTGAGAGATATTATAGAGTTAGAATTTGTATTGTTTGGTTTTGAGTGTTCATGGAGGTATGTGAACAGCCATTATCTATGTGCTTTACTACCAACAAGTCTCTTTCTGGTTCCTAAAAACGCTGCACTTTTCACTTTCTTCATAATTTATTCATTGTGCTTTTGTATTTTATTGTTATTGTAGACCCATCTTTATCTACGCTACAATTCTTTATTCATTCATTATTAATGTAAATAAACAAAGGCACTCCCACTCACATGTGCCAAGTCTGAAATCCAGGTCCTTAAAGTAGAAACTCTGTTGTGTTTTAGTTCCAGTCTTGTACTCATCCTGCCGATGCCATCATTGACTGTTAATCCTTGTGGTGAGCGACGTCGAGTTTCACACATGAGACAGGTGTTTGGACTTGTGTCTGTTACTAAGAAACGACATGCTGCGGTCAAAACAAGAAGAGATCACCCCAGGTGAGCTGGTCAACTGGTCACCTTGGAACCCTGCCCATGCTGGTCAATAAGTGATCTAAGGGGATTCTGGCCTGAAACCCTCAGGAACTGAAAACATTCACTAAAACAATTTATTTCATCCTTACTTCATCAGTATCCTCCTTTTATCCACTGTGCGAGTAGGAGACCGTTGTATCCTTTCCCTCAGCAGCCCTTGGCACGCTGCTTGATAGTCTTGGTTTTTAACACCAAATAGACGATCCTTAGAATGGTGAACCGGTGGTCCGGCTACTGCTGCTTTATTATAGAGGAGGCAGCTGATTAGTAATCAGACAGCACCTGTCCGCCTCTCACCTGTCCTCTGGCCGGGTACTGAGAGCCACGCCCCCTCCTCTCTCACCACAGACAGCGTCCAATCCCGCGCCCCCACCACAGTGATGTACGTGGATTCAGATGACCCATTAAGGAGCCGGTAGGGGCTAGGGGGGGCATTTAGGGTTTAACCCAGAACCTTCAAGCCTGGGAGTCACCACCAACCACTAGACGGCTACAAGCCCCTTACTACTAATGCTAGCTACGCTGGGAAACCGAGGGTTGTTCTGTCCGTGTAGCTTCTGGTTCTGTCCCACCGCTGGAAGATTAAGGCTCTACTTGGGTCCTGGGATGGTACTTGGGGACGGAGAATCTCAGAGTTGGAGCAGGTTTGAGTTTAATCTGTGAAGGTGTAGGCCCGGTTAAAATGGTCTGGCCATGGGTCTAGTCTGCCTCACTGTTAATCTCTTAGTCTCCCCCCCCTCGTCTGTCCGACTCTCCCTCTCTCCTTCTCCACCATTCCCTCTCCCCTCCTCCTCCTTTGTACTCTCCTCTCTCCCCCCCCCCCCCCCCCCCCTCCTTTCTCCTCCCAAGGCTCAGGGGTAAGACTCCGGCAGCAGAGTAAGAGGCGCTCCATTTACCAGTAATCACTCTCCCATCCATCACTCCGTAGAGCGCCCCCAGGGTCGTGACCCCCCTGTCCCCCTATGGCCCTCCTCCCCTCTCCCCTCTCCCCCCCCCCCCCCCCCCCCCCCCCCCCCCATGCGGTCAACACGCTGCCCTTATGTCGAGTGCACCCTCAGAGTTGTTGTGCACTTGGGGTTCTATCGGCTCGTGCTGAGAACACTGGGGTCGGTTGTGGCAAGCGAATGTCTGCCTTCCCATTCGTCCCCACCCGCCCCTACCTCACCCACTTCCTCCTCCCCCCCCCCCCCCTTACCCGTAACCTAACCCCGTCGGCTTGCGTACCGGACAGCGGCGGTTAAAGCGATAGCGTTTAGCTATCGCGGCATCACGCGCGCCGCCGCGACTCAACAGCGTGATGTCGGCCGCCACAAGCTGACTTATGGCCCCCGGCGTGTCGAGTCGTCATGGTAACATGGTAACAAGGAGGAGGCGGGGGGGGGTCACATCCTTTCTGTGTGTTTACAACCAATCGGAGGGGCCCGGCACGCAGGGTGACGCAGGGGTCGCGCTCCGAAGGGTCAAGGAGGTGTCGTGGGTCCTGTGGACAGACTCGAAGTCTCGCTCGTTTTACGACGCTCGTAAATATACATCCCTATGTCTTCTTGTTGTTCCCCTTAATGTGGGCCCACTGGTCGCAAACGGTTGTTTGGAGAGGCGTTGAACGTGTATTGATGTGTGTGGTGACTCAACTCGCTAGTTTGCTCGCCGCGTAGGCGATACGCCCTCGTAGGGGCCGTGGGTTCGATTCCCACCTGTGGTCCTTTGCCCCGTGTCTTGCCTCTGTTTCATCCTACTTTCTCTCTCGGATAGAGCAAGTATTGGGTAAAATATCTGTATGCCAAATATGAACCAGGCGGATTAAAGTGGTTATTGATTGACTTATTTAAAGATAATGGTGGAGGGGATGATGTCTTATTGTCCTTGTCGGTCATACAAATTACTTTTTGAGACTGTGTGTGAAATGTCTGCATGCACTTGTTTACGCACTTTGAAGCTTCTCAGAATTGGTATTTCTCCTTTCCTTTCCTGTGTTCATGCAATTAATTCATCTTCATCTTCCTAGATACTACTGAACTGGACATTTGCTCAGAGTAACTGTGATTGAATAATTCAACTTTCACTATTCCCTCATTGAAAGGAACACTGTTTAATTTGCATAATATTTGATTAAATATCAAATTCAAATGCCATCTTCATTTTCCATTTTTTTTTCTGCATAATTACCATCATGCAATAGAAAGGGCTGATGCAACTTCACAACACTAGATTATATTTATGTGTATATTAGGGCACAAAAGTGTTTAGGTGTGTGTGTCTGGCTGTGCGGGTAGCTACAGTGTGCTGTTAAATCAGCTGACCATCACGTCCTCTCTCTGTCGATAGCAGTCAGTGCTGATCAATGTGTTTTGTTTATATCGACCTACAGGATAAAAAAAAATCGATAGGACACACCAAGCTGTTCCTGTCTGTCTGCCTGTCTGTTGTCTTTATGCCAGCCTTGTTAACCTGTCTCTCTGTATGTACTGTATGTATGTCTGTATTATGTATGTATCTGTCTGTATGTATCTTTCTCTCTCTCTGTCTCTGTCTCTCTTTCGCTCTCTCTCTTTTGCTCTGTCTCTGTCTCTTTCTATCTCTCTTTTTCTCTCTCTCAGGTGAGTGTGTGTGTAATGCTTATACTAAACCTGACATGAACACTATATTAACATTGTGGGGTAGGATGCTAGGAAATTGTTATTGAGCTAGCTCATTAGCATGGTGCTACTAGCGTGCTAGCTACAAAGAGGCAACGATTAGAGCTAATAATTGGTGTGAGTGGCAAAGTGAGGGAGAAAGGATGGCGTGTGACAAAGTCTGATAAGGAGCGTGGAAAAGAGATGTGGGAAGATGTTGATAAGGTTTCCAATATGTACCCTTGGGGTGACAACTGTACTGATATTCAGTATTCATATTCAGTCACACTGGAATTAGCAGAGATTGCAAATGTCAGTTTGTTTACATGGTAAAAGGTTCTGGCATTAAACACAGCGCTTCCAGTCAGCTTGAAGCAATGTGATGTTGAACCATAATCAACCATGACATTCTGTCTGTCTGTCTGTCTGTCTGTCTGTCTGTCTGTCTGTCTGTCTGTCTGTCTGTCTGTCTGTCTGTCTGTCTGTCTGTGTGTGTGTGTGTGTGTGTGTGTGTGTGTGTGTCTCTCACTCTCTCAGGTTTAGTGACCAACTTACCAAATTCTTTCTTGCTTAAGATCTAGTGTATTTTTTGTGTCTGTCTGTCTGTCTGTCTGTCTGTCTGTCTGTCTGTCTGTCTGTGTGTGTGTCTCTCAATCTCTCAGGTTTAGTGACCAACTTACCAAATTCTTTCTTGCTTAAGATCTAGTGTATTTTTAACTCTCGCCGTGTGACGTTGAACCATGACATTTATCTGTCTGTCTGTGTGTTCTCTCTCTCTCTCTCTCTCTCTCTCTCTCTCTCTCTCTCTCTCTCTCTCTCTCTCTCTCTCTCTCTCTCTCTCTCTCTCTCTCTCTCTCTCTCTCTCTCTCTCTCTCTCCAGGGCTGGTGTGTATGAAGTCCAGTACGTCGGTGGTGGAGCTGGTGATGCTGCTTTGCTCTCAGGTCAGCCTGCTGTCCTCAACTCCCCACCCTCGCTGTCTTTACCTTCTCTATTACACTTCCTCTCTACCTCTTCCTCTCTTCCTACCATGCTCTCTTCCTCTTTTGCTGCCCCTCTTTCCTCCTTTTTTATCCGTCCTATCAATCTTCTCTTGTATAACCTTTATGTTGCTGCAGGGTTATGGCAGATTAATGCCATCATCATATCATCACTCCAGTGTACGTATCTTCAGACGTAGGATAGCGATCCTCATCCAATCTTTTAATCAACCAGAATCTGGGTCACACTTAAGTTCCACCACTCGTCCTCTTTCTCTCCTTCCTCAAGCTCTTCCTCTACAGCCATCATCCTCCTTCGACCAACCCCTCCTCCACCTCCACAACCACACACACCACCTCTGCCTCCATCCCTACTTCCTTTTTCCTCCTTCCTACCTCCTCCTCCTCCTCCTCCTCCTCCTCCTCCTCCTCCTCCTCCTCCTCCTCCTCCTCCTCTTCCTCCTCCTCCTCCTCCACCACTTCCCCCGGAGCGAGACCTTAATCTCCAGCCCGTCTCAGTGGGTCGCTCCTGGTGCCTGGTGCGGGGTCTCCAGTGACTCAGCACCCTGCCTCTGACCCCCAGAATCTCTCCCTAAGCCCTTGTTGGCGGAGAGGTCAGCGCTCCCATGTACCGGTTACCGCAGGGAAGACATTTAACATACCTTCTGTCGCTCAATCTATCTTCTCAGGAGCCCCATCAGGAAGACATTATTCTGAGCTGCTGAGCTTAGGGACTGTGGATGCAAACCAGCAGGGTTAGAGTTTAAAGCCGTCAGAGCATCTCTGTCTCTCTCTCTCTCTCTCGCTCTCTGTCTCTGTCTCTGTCTCTCTCGCTCTCTGTCTCTGTCTCTGTCTCTCTCTCTGTCTCTGTCTCTGTCTCTGTCTCTGTCTCTCTCGCTCTCTGTCTCTGTCTCTCTCTGTCTCTGTCTCTGTCTCTGTCTCTGTCTCTGTCTCTGTCTCTGTCTGCCTCTCTCTCTCTCTCTCTCTGTCATGCTTTCTGTCTGTCTCTCTCTCTCTGTCTCTGTCTCTGTCTCTGTCTCTGTCTCTCTCTGTCTCTCTCTCTCTCTCTCTCTCTCTCTCTGTCATGCTTTCTCTCTCGCTCCGGGAGAGCAAAGGGACAGAGGCTTGACATCTGTCCCCACTGGTTTCCCCCCAGAAAACCTTCCAGAACTCAAAGTGAAAGGCAGACATTTAGTTCCCATTGAACAACAATCATCGTTATGCTCAACCTGCAGGGCTAGCTTCAATAGTAACAACAATAGAAGAGAGTAGACTAACGGATAAACGGTGGAAGAAACAGGGATGAAAAGTGTTTTACGGGTAGACTACGGACATTGCGGGATCAAACCTTCGGATGGGAATTAGAAACCTTGGCCTCAAACACTGCCCTGCCTCCCATAACGTGGGAGGCGTTTAATAACACTCATCTTCAGATATGATATGATCTTGAGAGGCGATAGACTGGGGGTCCGATGATCCGCCCTGATTAGCGTCCTCAGCTAACGCCGCGAGTCTCCGCTAACACCGTGGCGGAACAGCGCCCCTCGCTCGCTCTCAACATTAATGTTCGGAGACAGCGGAGAGAGCGTCTTTGACCTTTAACCCTGCTCCACTCTCAGCTCCGTCACTTCTATGAATAAATTAGCGCTAATGATCTGCCGTTTTTTGCCTGGATTTCACATGCTAATCTCAGCCGTCGCGTTAACGTGACTGCTGACCACGGTGCTGCTATGGATTCGTATCCATGATGCACTGGGGATGGTCAAGTTGAGGTATTTGATGGTGTTTAGGTGTTAGTTTAGGTATAAGGTAAGAATATGTTCCGTTTGGGTGTAAGGTGAGCGATGGTTAAGTTTAGGAGTTAGGTAAGAGTATGTCTAAGTATAATCTTATAGAGGGTTTAGGTAAGGTATTCGGTTAGGGATGGGTAAGTATAGATTTATACAGAGAAGTGTGTGTGAGTGTGTGTATGTATCCCTTCCCAGTGGTCCGCCAGAAGAAAGGTCAGACAGTTCTGTTCTTTGTAACAGCTTACCCCAGGGGGTGGAGCGGAATGGGGGTCCAGAGTGGAGCCATAGGACTTTAGTGATAGAAGCTCTCCAGATGTACAGACTTCGCTCCGTGCTTTCTCTGTCTCTCCGTCTCCCCTGCTCCAAAGCCGAGAGCGGAGCCGCCGTTAAGAGCCCAGACAGACCTTTCTCTCGTCCTGTGACAGGTAGGGTTATGACACCTGAGACATGCTGAACCGCCATAAAGATGAAAGATGAAAGTGGGAAGAGGGGAGAGTATGTTTAGGGCTAACTGCGCTAAAGCTAAGTTCTCTCCGACACGCCTTGTCATATGTATTTCAAAAGGGCTTTTCTAAAAGGTCAGTACCATTACCCATGTGGAAACAACTATCCATAGCCCAACACATTCTATCTGTCCATATACTGGGGAGCGGTTTCAAAGGTGTATTTGTAATCATACATGGACGGTGTATATCATATAGCACTGTCCTAACCTCTGAATCCGGATCTCTAATCCCAGGGCCCTCTGCTTCACATGCATTCCAACACCAACGGAGGTCTCGACAGTGCAAGGCAACAGCCTCGCAAAGTCGACACCAAAACCCTGCTCATGCAAAAACTGAACCGTCAAACCCCTCTGTCAGCTAGCCGGCCCTGAGCTAGCCCGGTGAGCTTAGCCGACCAGGGTTCCCATGGCCATAGCTGCGACGACGCATTAGCATGGTTCGTATTAGGAGTCGGCTCACGTTTCCTCCAATGAGCAACAAAGGGCTTCTCTTAAACCCGGGCGATGGCAGCCAATCCCCCAGAGGCGCTCTGCCCTCCTGGTGGAGAGAGAAGGGAACGGACCAGAGTCGTAACGTCAGTGAACTCTCAAGGGGTACCGAAGGGGGGGGTGATGTCATCGCCCCCCCGAACGGCCTAGCTGTCATTATCCTGGCACTCTCCCTCTCTCTCTCTCTTGTCCTCGGTCCTCCTACACACTTCCACATGCACACATATTCGGGGGCCCAAGGCCGGGTCGCCAAGGCTCCACATGATCCCTGTCCAGAACCGACTCCTCTGCTCCTCCCAAGAGGGTAGCGGGGGAACATTTGTGATCCAGATGAGCTCCCTCTCTCTCGCTCTCGCTCTCTCTCTTGCCCTCTCTCTTGCTCTCTCTCTTGCTCTGTCTCTCTCTCTCTCTCTCTCTCTCTCTCTCCCTCTCTCCCTCTCCCCCTCCCTCCTCTGAGACAACAGGATCCAGCACCCGCTCGGTTTGATGGTACTGGGGTCCCTGGCTTAAGGCATCGGGTGTTTTGACAATGGAATGGCAAAGACAAACAGAAACACAATAAGGCTGGTTCTCTGGGAGACGTGTAAAATATGCGGTCGGGAACTATCTGGCTCCACACGTTACATGCCATCCATCAGTCTGTCTAGCTTGCGGACATTTATACATTTATGCACGTAGGTGTCAGCCACGTGAGGCTACAGCGAGCTTGTTCAGTCAGGGTTAGGCGTCTCGCTCAAGGACACCTCGACACATAGATAAATGGTGCCAGGGATTGAACTAGCAACCATTTGGTTTGCAGACAACCTGCTTCTGAGCTGGTGACGCAACATCAGTCTGTCGGTGTCAGTTGACTTCTTCGACCAGAAAAACAACCAAGTCAGTTGACAGTTTAGTCAGTTGACTTGTACAGAGTCAGCTGACTAAACTGACAAATGACTCTCGTTTTACCTCTTTCACATGATAAGTGACTTTTCCTGCGGTCAACTCAGTATCCCTTTCTTGGTTTTCAACGATGTCCTCCTCCACCAGATGAGATGGAGGAGGAGGAGGAGAAGGAGGAGGAGGAGGAGAAGGAGGAGAAGAAGGAGTTTTGGAAGTAGAGGAGAAGAAATTAGGAGGAGAGTGAAGAGGAGATAATCATGGGAGAGAAGGGAGGAGGTGGAGAGTGAGGAGGAGAGAATCATGGGAGAGAAGGGAGGAGGTGGAGAGTGAGGAGGAGAGAATCATGGGAGAGAAGGGAGGAGGTGGAGAGTGAGGAGGAGAGAATCATGGGAGAGAAGGGAGGAGGAGGAGAGTGAGGAGGAGAGAATCATGGGAGAGAGAGGAGGAGGAGAGTCAGGAGGAGCAGAAGGAAAGCCAAGTAAGGCAATCGCAAAGCCAACACTCACTTTTAAACATCTTTTTAATCTCTTCCAGAGCCTGTTGTGAGAAAAAAATGGTGTCGGAGCCCTGGGGGGCCACTCCCTTTCTCTCCCCCACCCCCTGTGGGGGGGTGCCCTCCCCCCTCTCTCTCTCTCTCGCTCTCTCTCTCTCTCTCTCTCTCTCTCTCTCTCTCTCTCTCTCTCTCTCTCTCTCTCTCTCTCTCTCTCTCTCTCTCTCTCTCTCTCTCTCTCGTCGCTCTATCTCTCTCTCGTCGCTCTATCTCTCAACCTCTCTCTACCTCTCTCTCCCTCCATCCCTTTATCTCTCTGCCTCTCCCCCTTTCTCTCTCTTTCGATCTTTATCTCTCCTTTATTCTCGCCCTCTCCCTTTCTCCCAGTGACTCCTCCCTCCTGCCTCACCATCCCCTCTCCCTTCTCTTTTCTCTCCATCCCTGCCCTCTCCCCGTCCCTCTCATCTCCAGTCATTTGTCACTGTGTAGAGGACGGAGGAACCAGAGGAAATGACTGTACTTTAGAAAGAGGATCTGCTTTCAACCCCCAATTACATCTCTGCTGTGTTTACAGATCTGTTCTAAGAGGAGGGGGGAGAGAGTGAGGGGGGGACACTCACACATGCAGTGCAGGGTTTCAGTCTTTAACCCCCCACACACACACACACACACACACACACACACACACACACACACACACACACACACACACACACACACACACACACAGACACACACCCCCAACGGATGCATGAACTATAGGTTTTCTGTACCTACTTGAATTACAAGCCATAAAATGTTCTCCAAACCACTGGAGGGGTTGGCGTGTGATGGCACATGTGTTTCTCCTTAATCGTAAAGCTCTGCGAGCATAGAGACGCTATTTGTTCGCCAGTAACATACATGTGGTGGTGATATTGGTGGGCTCTTTTGTGACTGTTACTGCCTACGGATAAATTAGAGAATAAGTGTTTCTTTAAGTAGCATGCTATTAATTGTTGTTCCTTGAGGAGGTTAAGTCATGCCACATTGTAACATGAGCATCTAACAAGATGTGGTGTCTACCTGGTGACCTAAACGACGATGAGGGCAGCAGCAAACACAACGTCTCTCTTCCCCTCTCAGGAGTGGCAGAACTCCATCCAGAAGAACGCAGGGCTGGCCTTCATAGAGCTCATCAATGAGGGGCGGTGAGTGTCTGTCTGTCTGTCTGTCTGTCTGTCTGTCTGTCTGCACAGTATAGTCTGGCTCACTGCACTGTTGGTCTCTCTGTCTGTCTGTCTGTCTGTCTGTCTGTCTGTCTGTCTGTCTGTCTGTCTGTCTGTCTGTCTGTCTGTCTATGCCTCCCTGTTTTGTTCCATCATTCTTTCCATCCTTCATTTTTTCAAGTTGTATCTTCTCCTTATATATGGTATACATCCCCTCTGCTTTCTGAGGGTGTGCCCAGGAAGTTGTTTAGGGCAACGCAGGAAGTCATCTAGAGCTGACTAGGAAGTAGTTTAGAGCAAAGCAGGAAGTAGTATGGAGCTGAGCAGGAAGTGGTATCAGATCACAAAGTAGCTTAGAGCAGATCCGAAGGTAGTTTTTAGCAGAGCAGGAGGTCCTGGAGAACAGAAGAAAAGGCAGAGGAACTAAGAGTCGTCCCTTCTGGTCCATTTTGCAGTTCGGAGAACTTTGGTGCATACAGACTTTGCTGACCTTTGAGCCAGACTATACTGTGTAAGTGTTAATATAAGTGTATGTTAATCTATAGTAGACTCTATTGTACACTCTAAAACTGGAGTATCTATGTCTGTATCTATAATCTATGTCTCTGAGTGTTGGAAAAACAATGTTCCCCAAGCAGCCTTGGTGTTCAAGCTTAGGTCCAGTGAAGATTTAGGGCAGCGGTTGTATACATGTGTAGTAAGTGTGAGTGTAAATTTGATGTGAATCCAGCCTAGATATATTGAGCGCATGTACCTGCAATCACAGTCAGTAGTTCCAAAGTCTGGCTTAGCTCACAAACTAGACTGCTTTCCAGTCAGCCTGCTAACACTGAACACCCACCACACAACCCTCTACTCGTTGACTTTGTGATCAGTGTTGTTGTAGCTGCAGTGAAGAAACGTGATATATTTCATAACCAGCCTAGGATCACTCATTTGTATTTCTTGATTCCTACTGGACCAGATTAGAACTACTCTCGTTTATATTGGACCATGGTATAATTACTATTGTCTATTGGGTACGAGGATAATTAAAGTTAGTATCAAGTGCGAGATGAGCTTTAATTAAAACCATGCTGGACTAACGGTGTGTAAAATGGCACATCATCTCCGCAGAATAGCCCGATGTTCCCCATTATTAGCTCAATCGGAATTTAAATGTGGGATGGTCTAGTGTGGGAGGAGAGGGAGGAGGGGGTGGGAGCTCCGAGAGTTAGTGGTCCATGACTTGGCTTGTCATCAACACCGGGAGGGGGTGGTGGGGGAGGGGGATTGATGATCCTGGCAGCCAATGGGGAGGCCGGGTCAATCAGGCATGTTCCCGATGAGCTTCAGTGCCTTAACGATGCTGGGTTCCTTAATGCGTGCTGCCGAGGCGGCCGCTGCCTTGCGGCCCTGAGACGTAACACAGACAAACCGTGTTCCCCTCCACCGCCTTTCAACTGCAGAGTGTTGCCGCCACCTGACACACTCTACCAGCGATACACAATGCACCCCCACTGCCACCACCTCCAACACTTTCACCACACTATTAACCCCGCCACCACAACCACCACATTGCCATCTTTACACTGCAGCCATGTTGCAGCATTCTGATACCGCCTCCTCCTCCTCTCCCCCTCCTCCTCCTCCTCCTCCTCCTCCTCCTCCTCCTCCTCTCCCCCTCCTCCTCCTCCTCCTCCTCCTCCTCCTCTCCCCCTCCTCCTCCTCCTCCTCCTCTCCCCCTCCTCCTCCTCCTCCTCCTCCCTCCTCCTCCTCCTCCTCCTCCTCCTCCTCCTCCTCCTCTCCCCCTCCTCCTCCTCCTCCTCCTCCTCCTCTCCCCCTCCTCCTCCTCTCCCCCTCTCCTCCTCCTCCTCCTCCTCCTCCTCTCCCCCTCCTTCTCCTCCTCCTCTTCTCCCCCTCCTCTACCTCTTCCTCCTCCTCCTCCTCCTCTCCCTCTCCCTCTCACTCCTACCAACTCCTCCTCTCCCCCTCTCTCCTCCTCCTCTCCCTCTCCCTCCTACAACCCCTCCTCTCCTTCTTCCTCCTCTCCCCCTCCTCTCCTCCTCCTCTCCCTCTCCCTCCTACAACCCCTCCTCTCCTTCTTCCTCCTCTCCCCCTCCCCTCCTCCTCCTCTCCCTCTCCCTCTCCCTCCTCCTCCCTCTCCCTCCTCCCACCTCCTCCTCTCCTCCTCCTCCTCTTTCCCCTCCTCTACCTCTCTGAAGGCTGCTGTGCCATGCGATGAAGGACCACATCGTCCGCGTCGCCAACGAAGCAGAGTTTATCCTCAACAGACAGAGGGCCGAAGACGTCCATAAACACGCAGAGTTTGAGGTACACACATGTGCACAGAGTACACATGGCGTTTGAAGTACAAGTATACACATGCTAAGAGTACACACATGGTGTTTGATGTAGAGTGCATTCTTCAAGTACACAAATTTTGTTGGAAGCCCAAGTACGCACATCATGTTTGAGTTATAAGCATGTCCAAGATGAGATAACGTAAAACAAAGCTTTATTAGTCCTGGAGGGATTAATTGTTTATAAAAAATATATATAAAACGGATTTCAAATATAAGAACGGAAGTTAAAATATAAAGTGTAATATCACCAATGTAAATACACATCCATCTCCAAAGTAAATCTGAAACAAAAAAAAGTGGAAGTCTACAATATGCCCCATAGTGGTGGATTCCCTGCTGTGAATAGAAACGCTAAAGGAATCCTATTAGGGGAGAAGAAAGCTAATTATTTTTCTGTTCCTCTAATCTTTCCTCCTCTCTCCTCACGAGGATTCATGTAATAACGTTACAATCCCTATTAAAGAAATGTAATTTTAATATTAATTCATATCAATAAAGCAATATAATCCCTACGCTGGATACTCACATTAAAACACTTTTCACTGGAAGCTGTTCTGTAGGGCATTAGGATAAGCCGCTGATATTTTTCATGAGATAGGATGTTGCCTATCAGAAGCAAATAATCTTTTCCTTATCATGACTAGCCATTCAGCTGCCACATGCTACCATGTTCGGTATTAACTGCTAATATGTTCATATATTACAGATAACCCACTGCTAGCTAGCATGCCTTAGCTACTAACACAGACAGCTTAGCGGCTAAAAGGTATGGCTCATCAACTGCTAGCTATAGTGTGTTTGCTGCCAGCAAGCAGGAGACAGTGAAGCTAGGGGGGGAGCATTTTTATCAGCTTTAAGGATCCTTGACCTGCTGGATAAACTGAAGAAGACACCTTGATGTGGGGGTCACTAGACCCTCCCCTCGGGGGTCAGGGAGGGAGACGAGGGGATCTACCTGGCTTCTTCATCTCCGCCCCACCTCCAGTCTCGCCCCCCAACCCTCCCCCTCCCCATCCCCCTCCCCCTCCCCCCACTCACTGTATCACCGTCCCTCACAACGCTTCAGGAGGAAGAAGATGAGACACTTTTACAATTAAGTTGCTGTCAGGGCGCGGGCACCGGTCGGTTTAAAACGATAAATAACGTTTGATATCTGTCAGGGGAGTCACGTGGTGCGACGTGAGATGACACGCCGAGATTGAGTTATCGTCCGTATGAGGAATATGTTGCGGGATAATATCTGACAGAATTCAAATTTAAGTCAGGAAATTGAATTAGCTTCCAGCTTCTGTTAGCAAATTAGATTGTGAATATTAGCTGGCGAGCCCCCACAGGGGCTCGCCAGAGAGGCAATCTGCTTTTAGTTGACAATATACTCCCGCTCACACACAGCACATTTAACCACCTACAATTCTGCTCCGGAAAACTATTCTTTTAAAAGCATAAAACATAAAGAAAAATTAAATGTATGTATTTCTCTCATAAATGTTACAAATAAATGCTTTGTTGACACTGCATTTAAACTATTAATATCAATAATTGCAATGCAAGTTTAACTACACACTTCTTTGGTATTCTATAAACATGTAAAAGCATATTGAACCACGCAATGATAAAAATATAGCCTCGAAAATGTGTGAAAACCTTTTTACCAGACTGTGTGTTTGTGGATTGATGATTGTTTATGAATATATGAATTATTTATTTATTTCTACCAGAAATGCTAGCTTCACAGGGGTTTAAGGCTTACAGGCTTACTTTCACAGCGTTGATTTACGGCATGTCTCAAAGTCTACGGAATTATTTGCCCCTCCAATTCCTAACCCTCTCTCCATCCTACACGGGGGTGTAGGCCACTGTGTTATTTGACATGAGTTTCATTTCCCCCAATGAAAAAATGCGGAATTTGAGGGTTTAATGTTCAAACTGCATCATGAAAGTAAAGCCAAGGAGGGGACGGAGCAAAGGACGTTACAATCTGTCAATATATAATATATAATCTTAAAAAAATATATACCTTTTTATATCTTTCTTTTAATCGAGTAGTTTGTCTCATTTTGTTCAAATCTCCCAACCTACCTGTCAAATAAATCTCTGGGATCCTCTCTTTACTGTTATATTAACTCATCGATGTTATGCTGAATTTGTATTTCTTTGTCTATCTGTGCTGTTCCCCTTGTAAAGCCCCTTTGTATTGCAAATCTGCAAAAAAAAATGAAACATAATCCCAATATTACAAAACATGCTTGGGGTTAATCTAACGGTGTGCATCCTAAACCCCGACCCCACGAGGTGAATAAGTGGATCCTCATCAATGTGTTGTGTACACTGTGTAAGTATCCTTCTGTATTCCCCGCCCAGTCAACGTGCTCTGCGTACACGCTGGACAGGAGGAAGGAAGAGAGGACGTGTGACCACCTGATGTCCGCCGCCAGGCACCGAGACCATGTGACCGCCAACCAGCTCCGGCAGAAGATCGTCAACATCCTCAACAACCGCCAGGGTGCCTGGAGCGACCTCGCCCACAGGTATGGCGCCGGCACCCTCTCGATGGTGCGAGGCCGACAACGCGCTTTGGGTTTGCGTTAACTGGCGAGAGTGGTTTTAAATTAATTCTAGAGTGGAATTAGTTATTTAAAATATTTTTTTTCTAGTGATAAGTGTTGAATAGCTTCTCCCATCTTGTTATCTCCTTGTTTGAGGGAGCACGTAACATCCAGGTGCAAGTGATATTGCGAAAGGAGGGCAAAAACAGCGGTGCCTTCTATCATTACTGTGTTGACTGTGTTTCTGCCTGCCTCCACTAGTTTCACCGTCCTGCTCCCGTCCACCTAAAGTGATATCCGATTCGCCGTCTCACATCAGAGTGAATCCATTTGAATGCAACATTGAGTGCTTAAAGTTTATAACGACGATCCAGTGATGAGGGAACCAGTATATCATTTTAAAGTGCCGTCTCATGAATGAACAGCTTGTGGATGAAGCTTTCAGACAGGGATCTATATAAGTGTATCATCACCGGCCAGTCTACACAGTGTCGATTTGAAACCTTTTATTGCTTACCCGTACTCGCCGAGTTTGTGTTCGGCAATAAGGTGCTAATAGACCCCGCGTCCAGCTACACAATTGGTCAAAACAAATTTAAGTTAAAGAAAAATACCCCTTTCACCCGGTTTTGAGCTGGTCTGCTTTCAGACTCTCAATTATTAACCGAAAGTCTGATTTGTGAGACTACTATATCCAGCTAAATGTCCAGTGGGGCCACACTCGGGGTGAGGGAGGTACAACCGAGCGGGGTTAATCCTGGAGCCCTGGTCCACGCGCGTAGGTCCTCCAGAGCTAACACGCGCCAACGCACTATGGGGTTGACCGCTACCTTGGCGCCCGGCGGCTTGTAGGGTTGAAGGTTTAAGATCACCTCAGTAATGTCATTTTCCCAGCATCCTTTGGGGGTTAGCGCCGAGGTCAGCAAATGCAATTACAGACTGGATTGGGCCCGGGCTCCCCCGGGACAGCTGATTGGCTGGTGGTCAGACAGGCTGTGGGTGGTGGAGGGGGTGATGGTGCTGGGTGGAGGGTTAAAGGGGGTGGGGGTGTTTGTGTGCGGCTGTCCGGATTGGGCTGAGCTGCTCAGACACACACGGAGGCGTGTGTGTGTCTCTCTGTGTGTGTGTGTGTGTGTGTGTGTGTGTGTGTTTGTGTGTTTGTGCTGGAGAGTGTTTGTGTGTAGTGTGTTTGGAAAGTGTGTGTGTCCCAGGAGGCCTGTTAAAACAACACAGCTCCGGGCGGGCGGTGGGCTAGCTCACGCTTCCCTCCGAAAACCTGCACCGCCAGTGCCGTTAGAATCCTACAGACGCACACACGCACGCACACACACACACACACGCACACACTTAATGCTCAGAGAATGGGGTTGTTAATGTATTAGTCTAGTCCGTCTGTTTTTTCTCTTTCAATGCCGTTACGTCTTCACTATTTATTCCTCTTCATCTGTTGATGTCATCTACTGTATGTTGCTATACATCTCCTGTCCCTCTATCTATCAGTCTATGTATTGATCTATCCTTCTATCCATCTATCTATCTAGCTTTTTTAATTCAAATCAATGAAACACATTACATCCATGCTAAATATGTAATGCTAAAGGCAGTGCAGCAGCCAGTGTTTATATATTGAGCTGTGCGCGTGACCCTGGCTAATGTCTGGCTAGCCTGGAGGCAGACCTCCTGAATTTGGCGCACACTCGTATTGATCTGACAAACAAACACAAACATTGCCTTTCCCTCGAAACAGTAGCTCGGGTTTTGTTATAAAAATGTTCAAGATGGGTTCCAGATGCTTAGCTGTGTTGGATAAAATAGTGTTCTTCACCCATCTCTGCTTGCTTGTTCACTATTGTCTGTAAATGTTGGGTAAACTGAATCGGTTTGAAAGGCTTGTTTTTAGTTCTTGATTTGAGGCACACAATTAAAAAATATGCAGGAATGGGGGACTTTAGAATTGTATTTTCCATTTATAAACACTTTCGATAAATGTCTAACAACCCGACACAACCAAAACCAATTTCAAACATTCATAAATATTTGACATAATTTACTATGCATCATTTTATATTCTTTTGGAGGCATTTTTGCGTGTTTAGTAAAACCATAACTCTACAGTAATGCTGTCTTTAAACACACATTGAATTTACCATTCGGACACAGCTAATAAACGATTCACTGCGTATGAGCTGTACAGATTTCCATGAATGTGCTTCTTGAACCCAAAGGCACGCTCGCTAGTGACAAAACGTTCTGAATTGAGTTTTTGGCGTTTTTGTTTAAATATTTACGGCGTTTCCTGCAGGTCGTCGAAAAACAAAGGCTTATTGAGAGCGTGTGCGTGGTAAATGATACCACAGGAAAACTTCTTACACATTCTAATGTAATGGCAACCTGCTGGCAGAGAGAGATGATGCAATATGTGTGTGTGTGTGTGTGTGTGTGTGGGGGGGGGGTAGGGCCTTATTCAATGCTACATTAACTTCTCCATTTATGCTGCTTGTGTAAAATATAAGACCCTGAAGCACTTAGAGCAGGCTGTCAGTTATTCTGACTGCTAGGGGGGTTGTGTGTGTGTGTGTGTGTGTCTGTGTGTGTGTGCGTGTGCATTCCTGCAGTGTGTGTTTGTGTGTGCCAATGTGTGTTCGTGCATTAGCATGCCATTAAGCGTGTGCGTGTGTGTTTGCTTGTGTGTGTGTTTGCATGCCTGCAGTGTTTATGCGTGTTTGAGTGTGTGTGTGTGTGCGTCTGTAAGTAGGCCTTTGCGTGCGTGCGTGTGTGTGTGGGTGAGTGCATGCCTGCAGTGTGTTTGTGTCTATGTGCGTGTGTAAGTGTGTTTATTTTCCCACTTCTATCCTCGAATTGTTTTGATTCCTCCCCTGCCAACTGCAGCCTAGAGCCACGCCGGAGGAAACGTTTCATTCCAGCCGAGCATCGTCTAAACTCCTAGTCTAAGCTCCATTACCACGGCTTGTTGTCACAGCTGTGTGTGTGTGTGTCTGAGGAGCGCCGTCAGGATTTGCTGTCACATAATGGCCGGCAGCATTGTTTTCGCTGTGCTAAAAACAGTAAGTACGCAGTGTAAATAAAGAGAGAGAAAGCGGCAACACAAATACAATATGCTCGCACATGGCTACCACGACGTGCTAGCCATGTGCGAAATCTTTGGGAAATTGAACTTCCACGTTTCTGCTGTTGGGTTGGAAATCCGATATATTGACGTCTTTACGTTTGACTGACTGGCCTTAGATTGAGATAAGATGGGCTTTATTGATCCCCGAGGGAGAATCTTAGGACACGCATAATGGGATGTTATGGCATGTGTCGCCCCACGTTGTTATGTAACGTTCTGGTGGGTTATGTTATGTTTATAATTTAACGCACAGTGTTTGAAAGATGCGGATCAGACCGATGGGGGCTGGGGGGGTGCATTCGACAACGACCCATTGTTCTGTAAGTGTCATGTGACCCCATAGTGAAATGAGCCAATCAGAGCCCTTGGAGACCCGTTAGCCGCGCATGGCCCCCCCCCCCCACCCCCCACCCCCCCTTCCCTGATGATGAATGAATCCTGCAGCCGTCGTATCGAGTCGGCCGGCGGGAAAATCAATAGTGCTCAAATTGAAACAGTATAGGGTATAGGGGGCCATCGATCCGCGGCGCTAAATCAAAACCAGCCAGACTTTGATACCGCGCCGCGCGCCGCCGCCGTGACACCCTATCAATTTTAGCCCCGCGCTGATAAATCAGCTCGAAAATTGGTTGTCAGACGTTCTCCCCGGGAGGCAGTGATGTCCCGTGGCCTCTGGCCCCACCCTGACGTTGACCTCCGACCCCTGTCAGTGGATTATAAAGTTCAGGCGCGTCCGAAGTGAAAGGAGACGTCAAGACCAGCTGATGAATTCACTCTTTATATATATATATATATATATATATATATAGTCTTCCTGTGACAGCATAGGGCCACTTTACTAGACGCCACGACCCGAAATAGTCTCTAGATTCAGAAGTAAAGACATTTTCTCAATCAACGATTCCATTTTGTATGTAGGATATTATTTATTGTATGATGATACATTATTTAAACCTTATTTATTGATGTACCGCAGAGACACTCAAGGACACTTGACTTGAATGATCTGCACGTGTGTTTATATTCACGCACACACACAAATGCACACACATGCACAAACAAAGGACGCCAATTACAATTCAATTACAATTTCCAATTACAAACACGGATTCAGTTCAAATGTGTGCGAGTGTTTCACCACAGTATCCTAATATAGACTCCAGTCCACCAAACGCCATCTAACCTGAAACGTTCCTCCTGACCCTACATGCTCCCTCTCCTTAAACACAAGAAGGCTCCGGTCCTTCACCTCTCCTGTGTTCGCTGGCCTCCATCGTGGGGGCCATGTTGGCGGCGTCCATGTTGGCTCCAGAGTCAGCTGACACAGCAGCAACCCTGGCGCCCCCCCCCCCACCCCCCGTTGACCGTAAGCTAACCTGACGGATGCATCGATCGGCAACATCCCCCCCCGTATAATTACTTTCTAGTGGCGGTGGAGCGGGAGAAGGAGGAGACGGAGAAAGGAACTGGTGGCTAGTATTGATCGGCTGGTGGTGGTGGTGGTGGTGGTGGTGTGAGGGCGGGTGACGGCGGTGGTGGTGTTGCGGCGGGCGGAACCGGCGTTTCCCTTGACTAACGCTGAGGCCCATCCCTCAGCGGTGAGGAATGGTAACTAGCTCCCCCCTGGATAATAACTTTGTGATGGAATGGACCTTTCTCCCCTGACCTGACCGCAGCCCTTAAAGGGTTATCAATTCTAATCGAGGCTCACGGGGGCCTGCCCCCACCCACCACTGAGAGCTTTACGATCGGTTCCCTGGGCCCGTGAAAGCCCCACACCCCCTTCTGACACCCTATTTGCGAAGACAGAGAGGTGGAAAGAGCAAGGTCTCCTGTCGGGGTCCGCAAAATGTAATGAGTGTGTTCTCACACGCCAGCTTTTAACGGTCGCGGCCGCGGCCGACGGTCACCTCCGCCCGTGCACCACGGTCGAACTCCTGCGCAAATTGCGTCAAACAACAATAACAGTGTGAATGAAGAGGAAGACGTTATGATGTTATTGAGGTCAATGCCGTGTCGTTAACAGACCGGACGGGAAGCCCCGGCGCTCCGAATCAACCTCGCTTCAGTGATGTGTTTTATTTGTAAATTGCGCCTTTTTTTTTGTTCACAACCAACCTTCGCTTCTCTGCCTTCCCTTCGTGCTCAGCTGCGTTCTTGACCCACGCTGGGTGTTTGTCTTCCTCTCCGCGGTGTTCTTAACCTTGCCCGCTGTTCTAATTATCTCTGGAAGGAGTCCCACACCTCCCATCATCCATTTCACCCGACCTGCCTCCGCCGCGCCCCGTAGCAGATGAGGGATGGGGGAGGCCGCCTGAAGTTGGACGGCTCGAGGCGAGGGGTGGGTTAGCTGCCGTGGTGCTAGTTTCCGCTTCTTTCCATCTTCCTCAAAACCAGACAAGTTGGGCTGGAGCTAATCTGCTTTCTCTTTAGTCTTGGTCCAATAGCTCTCTCTCTCGCTCTCTCTCTTGCTTTCTCTCTCTCTCGCTCTCGCTTTCGCTCTCTCTCGCTTTCTCGCTCTCGCTTTCTCTCTCTCTCTCTCTCTCTCTCTCTCTCTCTCTCTCTCTCTCTCTCTCTCTCTCTCGCTTTCTCGCTCGCTCTCTCGCTCTCTCGGTTCTCTCTCTCTCGCATTCTCTCTGTCTGTCTCTCCCTCTCTCTCTCTCTCTTGCTCCCTTATCACTTTCTCTATCTTTATCTCTTGCTCTCTCTCTTTCTCTCACTCTTGCGCTTTCTGTGTCTCTCTCGCTTTGAACTGTCTCTATACTTGTGTCTTTCTATCAATGAATGACAACAGCTTGTCCACCGCTAAGTGGAAGCATTCGCGGCCCTAGCTTAGCATATTTTCAGCTCCAAGGGTCGATGAGGAACCAGGAAGTGGAAGCAGATGAAAGCACGCTACGTAGCATCGCTAGCTCGCGGTGATAATCCGATCACGATGGTAGCTCTGGTTCTGAGCGGTGATCGGACGTCGGCACTGTCACAGAAGAAGTTACAAAGTGTGTCCCCTCCTTCACTCCGGAGTTTGAAACAGAGCTCTTGTCTGTTGTGCCCGCCGCCATATGTTTGCCAGTCTCTTGGTTTAATCCATCATTGTCGAGCATGTACAACGTGGCAGAAAAAAACAACACTGTGAATTCAAGAACATCTTACTGTTTGACCTGCAATGCAATGTTTATCTCCCTCAGTTTGCCGTCTGTTGTCTAACTTACTGCCTTGGTTGATTTTTACTATTCTGATAGTAAAATCTTTAGCAACTTGATGGTTCAACGTAAATTAGTAGTCATTATAATCCAAAACACTTTCCTGAGACCATTATGAGCAGGTAGGGGTTGGAGATTGAATACAGAAACAGGTCATTAAGGAGCCGGTTGGGGTTAAGCAGTGCATATAGAGATATGTCATCAAGGTGGCAATCTCTTAATATTTCCATGAAAACGAATATCTGTTAGGTGACTATCTATTACTGAATGTGGTAACACAATGGTAACTCGCCCTTCCATTTGCAGTATTATGAATGTTAGCGCCTGGGTGTCGCGGGTGTTGAGGTTGGGATCCATGGCAACAATTATCAACAAAGAGAATGAAACGGATATCTTTGAGAGTGTCTCTTTAAGGAGCAGGTAGGGGTTAGACAATACATTGACAATTAATTTTGTTGGAGTTAGGAGCAGGGGTTGGACAGTGAATACAGATGTAAGTCATTAAGGAGCAGGTAGGGGTTGAACAGGGAACACAGAGACCCGTCATTAAGGACTACTTATGGGCTAAGGACCACTTAGGGGTTAGACAGTTAATGGTAAATTAACTGAATTTATATAGCGCTTTTCTCAGCCCAGTGACTTCTCAAAGCGCTTTTAAACGATTGACATTTACCCATTCATACCCACCCTCATAAACCGACGGCTTTGTCGCCATGCAAGTTGACGGCCAGCTAGTCAGGAGCAGATGGGTTAGGTTGTCTTGCTCAAGGACACCTCAACACATGTGTCCTTGAGCAAGCCGGGTATGGTACCAGCAACCTTCGCTCTACCCGTCCCCCAGAGCCACTGCCGCCCCTAATCTGAAACATCTTGGCTAATACAAACCCAGGATTTCTACAGGGACGACGGCTGACGCGTTTTACAAATCAAATGTTTCCGCGTCAGTTGTATCCTAGTTATTTCAGTTCTTTATTGTTTGATTTTAGCCGTTGCTGTGTCCCTTTTAGGTATTCATCAGTTAATTATCCACGACCGCCAAAGTTTTATTGAAGTGATTTTTCAGCCATTCATCCACCGGTTAACCCTGCCCCTTCGCTCCACACAGCCCAGAGAGTCACACAGCACACGCATAAAAGGCCATTTGTTCTCAGCCCCATGTACAGCCGGTGTATGTTCAGTGTCTCAGTCACACACACACACACACATGACAGCGTGTGTGTTTGTATGTGTGTGTGTGTGTGTGTGTGTGTGTGTGTGTGTGTGTGTGTGTGTGTGTGTGTGTGTGTGTGTGTGTGTGTGTGTGTGTGTGTGTGTGTGATAGAAACCAGTCGCCGGCCCTTTGAATAGAATTGTCACTGATTACTGGTACTTTATTATAATTAGGTCTCGTTCATGTTCCCAATAGAGGCTTTTAAGGAGAATATAATGGTGTCCTATTGAATCTCCATGACAGCTGCCTTCCTCTGTAGAAGACTTCAACTCAGTACGAGGAAATACTATTCCTCATCAATTTAACCGAGTGACGAGAAATGTTCCTCTAACGGAAACAACAACGAGGAAATCTGGCGGCATTTCCTTGACCTTACCGTGAACGTGTTTTCAGTAACCATGAACGTGTTTTCAGTAAGTCATAATAAGTTGGCACAATGGGAATATAAAGGTTAACTGCTGGGTCATTTTCAATGCTCCATTGGATTTGATTTGGTTATCTAACCTCGCAAGGCTGTTCAGAAGATAGCTGACCTCTAACCTGGGGTCATGGCACAAGGATGTTTATTTGTTTCGATTTTGTACGCGTTTTGTTTTTTGTAGCCATTTCCTTGATTTATTAATTTACTCACCAAATAATATTAATTATTACTAAACATTATTTTTTTTTTCATCTATTATATATTCTAGTTGTATGTATTGCTATATAATATATTTGGTATTTTCAAATTTCGCTTTTGTCTTGCTAGCTTAGCAGTTAGCTAGTTTATTCTATTAAACAACAGGACACAAATTAAGGCTCATACTTTTCCTGCTCTAAGAGGAATATACAACAACTATATCATGGAATAAAAACAACATAAGGCCGGTAGTGTCTGTTAAGAGCAGCTCCTTCCTTCGACTGATGGATTTTGTGATAAAAGTGGTTCCCTTATCTCCTCCACCATCTTGTTTTGAGTCATCGCTCTCCGGGGTCTTGCGGCCCGTTTTAAACCCACCGCTGTTGTCCCTGTAGTGCCTTAAATCTGCTACAAACAAACCCAGAGAGGGAGAGAGAGATTTAAACATCTAGTTTAGCTGCGGACACCTTCCTGAAAAACACTGTTCTAAAGAAATAAAATGTTGGTGTTGCTGTTGTTTTCTGTCAAATTGATAATTCTGTTGATTGATTGATTCATTTTAAATCCACTCGGCACTAATCTGTTATAGTTTGCACCACAGACAGAGAGGATGTTTAAACACCTATTCGAAAGCAATAGCAGACTCTATAGTCCTTTTACACATTAATTCTAATGCACTTAGCAGCTCTGAAAGCATCCATAAATAATCGCTCTGTCGGTTATCAACGCCGGAAAATTAGCTTTTAAAAAGCAGTTTGAAAACCATTCCGGTGATGGACGAGCGACAGGGCTAATACATTTAGCCAGTTTTTCCGAAGGGGGCCGGCCCACGACCATTCTTTATGTCTGTCGGCGCGCTGCGAGCATTACTCCAAAGAAAATGAGTGAGTGGGTCGTCTCCGCGTGAGCAAGGAGGCTCTGGACAAAGTACTGCCGGTAGCAATGCATATAGCGAACGCAAGGATTGCATACGGAGTGTTGAGGATGTAGCCAACGAGGGCCTTTTTATCCGTATTCTTTTTTCTAAGGAATTTGAATCCTCTTAAATCATCCTTCCTTAACCATCGTTAAACAATAACAGCTAATAGTAGAGATGTTTTAGTTGCTATTCCCCTAGCCATTGTTACTTCCTCCATTGTTGCTTAAACATCGTTTCTAGGTGAAACATTATTGGTATTTCATGCTTTGTTTACTGATCAATGAAGTGACATTGAAAGTCAATTTATAGATGATAAATAGATCATCAGTTTGACTCTCAATATTAATACTGCTTGGTCTATTCAATTATAAGGTATATACCGTATTCCCAGAGTAAATACTACATCATTCCAAAACCATTTACTGAACTGGCTATGCAATTAATATTGAATTATATTATTGTATAATTGAACGTACAGCACCTTCATACATTGGTTATTCTGGTGTGCTCCTGTAATGTATGCGGATGTTCTTTGATGCTAAAAGCATATTTAAGCCCGGTATTGAGTACGACCCCAGAGTCTATCGTACTACTAGTCATCCATGGTAGAAGGGACCCCTCCTCACCGAGGGGAATCCATCCTTCAGGCCCCGGGGGTGTGTACTAATGCGGTCCCGTGTGAAGCTGGCTCTTACTCTGTAATTGCGATGAAAGGCTCCGCAAATAGGCCTGACTTCTCCCTGCCGCCTCTGCGCTCGTCCGGGGGCCACCTCACGGGGAACCCTCCACACGAGAGCGGGCTTTCCTTCCCTCTGGCGGCTGTCTGTTTGAACTGTAAATTAGAGGACCTAATCGCCCACAGTCGTTGCTGCCTGCAGTGGATTTACATTTCCCTCTCTCCGTGTAATCTGGCGTTTACAATATCATTTACGTGCCCTTCTCCTTCCTCTCCTTCTCCTCCTTCTAACCCCCCCCCCCCCCCCCTCCCCCTGCCCCGTCTCTAAGCCCCTCGAGAGGTGACTGACAGCCGACAAGCCCCGCCTCCCCGGGCCATGCTTTGCATACCACGGCTTGTAATTCGTAAATACGATGGGGGGGTTTATATTTGCACCCGGTGCACGTTTTGAACGGCGGGGACTGCTTTGGAGTGATGTTTAAGTAAAGCTGAGCTCTCGCCGCGTTTGTGGTCGATGGCGTTAAGTCTCTCTCTGAGCTTCTTGATTTCCGGCGCTCTGAGATCTTTTATTTTGAAGAGCCAGCAGGCTGTGATTGTGTCATGTGATCCCCCTCCTGGTAACCCTTTAATCTGTTCCCACTGCCTCCATGTTGCAGTGGAGCAGGGGGTGGGTGGGGTAGGGGGAACGAGGAGGCTAAAGCCATACAATATGTGCCAACGCCTGCCAAGGATGTGGTACACGTATGTCAGAACGCCTGCTTGGATGTGGTTTATCCTCGCTTAATCCCAGGCTATTGTCGTCTCTCCTTGGTGTTTCTGTTCCTCTGCTTGTCTCGTACAACGTGGGTGTGAGGAAGGACCGGCCTTTTTTAAGCAATGGGGCTTTTGTGTTTGGGGCTCCGGCAGCACAAGAGTGGTGCTCTGATGATTAGCACTGTTTAAACTGCTGTCTGGAACAGAGTCTCCGCCGGTGTGTTCTCATACCGCCCACACGCGCCTCTTTTTCTTCAGGTTCATGAACACAAATGCACAGCAAACACTCCACCAGTCAAATTGTATGGATATGGCCCTTTTTCCTGCAAATCCACTCAAAGTGCCTAACAAGTGAAACAACACAAGAACGAGAAATAAAATGGGTTTAATATAACAATAAAAATCATCTGAGCAACATACATTTCAGAGGTAGCTTTAACATAAGGTTCGATCGTCCTTTATTTATTCCAGACAGGGTATTCTGATATTCGAACCAACAAAATTACTCACTTGATTAGAAGAAAGCTTAACCAAAAAGGTATGTTTTACGCTGAAGTTTGGCAGTACGTCGGCACATTGCGATGGCCTCAGTTACTCTGGCAGGCCTACAAAGCAGGTCTATTTGTACTTCTTACACGGTGGGCTTGGGCGGGAGACCCGAACCAGAGAACCTCCCATTTGCTCCGTTCCCTAATGTCATCACTGTTTCTCTAATCACCAGCGCGTTGCCGACCCAGTCTGCAGCTCCTTTTTTTCTCCTTCTCCCCGTCCTCTGGCTCCTTGCATGCCTCTCCAGCCAGTGATGGCTGTAACCGCGCTCTGGTCTAGTAACCTGATGCTGGGCTCACTGGGTAATGGCGTGCATTATTCTCCTCGCTCCTCATTAATGTCTGAATAATCATTTACACAAAGATGGCTGCCTCATGCCGGGGCTGGTCTCTCTCTTTCATCCTTTGTTTCCCCCCCCCCCCCCTCCTTCTTTACGGCCGCCTAATTCAATCGCATTAATAATGAATACAAAAAACGCAATTTTATGTTAGCTTGCTGCAGGGCACCCGGGAATCATTCCAATGAATATTTCAGCACATTATTTTAATCACGGCTGTGCATATGCAGGGCTGGGGGGGGGGGGAGGGGAGATGGAGGAGGTGGAGGAGGGGGTCGGTTTGCGGGTGCCGGCGGGGAGAGGGGTGCTTGTTTTATAGTCTCATGCCTCAAACTCGCCCCCGAGAACCCCAATCATAAAGCTGCGCGCTGTCCGCACCGAGGGTCTTACGTCTGATTTACAAGACTTGTTCAAAACAGTGAAGAGGGCGGGCAGGCCGGGCCATTTGTGCTGTCATTTCAGGCTGTTTGCTAATGGGAGCGTAAGTGATTTACGATGGTGGCGGCGGCGCTGCAGCTACCTTCTGTTAGCTCCTAACACAATGAGGGCTGCTAGCATCTCGAGGCTAACAGCGGGGCAACACAACATACACAATGCAAGATATTATAGTAATACACAAAATTCAGGACAGTCCCCCCCAGGACAATACAGTTAAGCACAATATAAGGAAACACAAGACAGACCCACCCAACTCACATATAGGGGGGGCATGTAGAGTACATACTGGCCTGGAACTGGTCTCTTAATGATCTTTATCTGGCAGACAACTGGTATTCAGGCCATCTCTGGTCTCGAAATGGTCTAACTGGTTCTAACTGGTCTCTCCCCAGCCAGGACCAGGACCCGTGGCGTCTCGACTACTGGGAAGACGATCTCAGGAGGAGGAGGCGATTGGTCAGGAACCCGCTAGGCTCCGCCCACCAGGGAGTCACCAGAAGAGCCCTGGAAGACTATGGTCAGCATGCACATTAATACTTAAGAAAAATACTGTGATATACATTGATACTGTAGTACCATATACAAAATACATGAAAACTCTACTACTCAAAGAAGTATCAATTATTACTGTAGTAAAATATGATATATTACTGTTTTCTACTATTTTACTTGCTTATGATAGTTATATGTATGAATACTATGTATCAGTACTTTAATACTATAAATAATATACATTAATACTGTAGTACTGTAACAGTATGTGCATGTATATATTTAATATAGTATTATGTAATATAATATATATATATATATATATAATGTATGTAACAATTATTTTAGTATTATACATAATATAAAATATATAGTACCGTAATATGTAAGATATATAGTCTAGTTCTTTAATACTATATATTTGTTATACCTTAGTATTGGAGTGCTATATTATGTTACATTAATAGCATAGTATTATAGATACATTGCTACTGTAGTACTATACTAGGTATTCTATCCCATAATAGACACTACAGCAGTATTACTGTAAGATGGGCAGTTCTGTCCAGATCTATCTAGGATTATAGCTGTGACACACATCGTTGGGTCGCCTTTATCGACTCTTTCTCTCCTGCTGTGCTCGACTGAGCAGGGCTAAAGTATTGATCCATCCTCTGTTCTCTCACAGTATCCAAACTATATCCAACCGCAGCAACAGCACCAAACTCAGGGTTCTGATTGGTGTAAATTGGCTCTATAAGTGTTGTCACCGACTAGATAGTTTCTTGAAACTATTTTGAACAGTTAGAACCAGAAACAGCAATGTGGGTAACTCTTAAGTTTCACCAGAGATGCTGCAGCCTTTATGTTGTCTTGTTTGCTTTTTCTTGACTTTTATCAGAGTAATATATATTTGTATCGCGTGCTGTAAATTTGACCTAATTTCACCATCAAACCATTTTTCCCTGCTGATGAAATGAGGTCACAGTCCGCCTGCGTTGCCGCCGCATACCACTGTTGTCATGGTAATCGGTCGTCATGCTGGCTTTTATCTCTGGTCGCGCCGTCTAGCTAGCTCACCAGCTAGCCTGCAAGCTCCGGCAGTCCGGGCGCTGAACAGTCAGACCTGGCTGTGTTATGCTAGCGAGCTTGCGGCCTCACACAGTCATCGAGTTCCATATGCAGGTGGTATATATGAAAACCACAAAAATACCGGCCTGCTCCCAATTTATTGCTAACTGGTTCCCTTATTTTCCATATTGAAATAAAAGGTTTTTTTTAATGATTTGGAAGGGATCGATTTTATGAGTTATAGAAGTCGTTGTGCTGTGTGTCTATTCAGCAATTGTTATCTATCAATCTCTATCTTACCATCTTTATTTATAGGGTCTCTAGGTAATTATCGATCTATTTTTTACTGGATCTATCTCTATCGCTCTATTTAATAATAGACAATGCGTTTGGTTTTCTTTGTACTCTGTTCGCTATATTCCACCAGCAGCGGACTGCTGTCTATGTGAATGTAATATTCCCTGACAGTTTTGTGTTTTATTAAATAATAACAATTATGCAGTGGTTTGGGTTGGAAGCTGAAGCCCGTCATTAGAGGGTGAGAGGTGGAATATCAGTTAAGTCACAGCAGCTTCCAAAACTTTTCTCCACGGGATCTGACAGTGACTGAAGCGCCCGAGAACTGGTTCCTTCAGTTTTTTTTACCGCTAAAACAAGCATTTATTTTTACATTAAGGCCGGGGTCGACTTTACAGAAGATGCATCGTTGCGGGTTTTGACAGCAAGAAATAAAAGCTTACACTCCGAGTTGGGCGCCGCCATTTTGATTTTGGAGAGGGCAGGGAGATGGGTGTTTGAGCAGCTCACAGGGGGAGCACAAAATAAATGCGCGAGGAAGGAAAAAAAGTTATTTTATGCACAAAAGAATGCTTCATGGCGCGAGGGAGCTTTGATTTTGACAGCTTTGAACTTGCCAGGAGATCATCCAAGCGCTTTAAGTATTATCTAAGGAAGAATAAGGCTTTACTCTCTACGAAAGTTTCACTGCTCACTGCTCACCACTCGTGTGTTGGTGATAGTTGCCAGATTTTTCTTTTTTATGTTCGTGGGAGTGTGTCGACTTTACCGCAATGCATATGTGTTGGTGTGCGCATGTGTCTTTTCATGTGTGCCTGTGTCGGTGTATGTAAGCTGTGCTTGTGTGTGTTTGTCTGAGTGCGTGCGTACATGAGTGTGTTTGTGTCTTTGCCTGTGTGTGTATCCCAATGTGTGTGTGTGTGTGTGTCTCGGTACTCGCTCCAGCCCTGAGACATGTGAGGGAGCAGGTTAAATGGAGCTTCTTTGTCTATTAGCAGCGCCGACAGCTTAGCCAGCAGATTCTGCCTCTCCTCTAATACCCCCCCTGTTAGCGACGGGCTAGCGCGCTAGCGCTCTGTGCTGGGGGCTGATTGGACCTGGGCAAGCATGAAATGGAAGCCAGGTTAATATTGATCCAGGTGTTTAACGGGCTGTTTTACCTCCAGGTGTCCTTGCTGTCTCATTCCAGGTGAGAATGAGACACCCTCTCACTGAGTCTGTCTGTCTGTCTCTCTAGTTATCTATCTAGTTATCTATCGCTCTTGCTCTCTCTTTCACCATCGCTCTCTGTTTCTCTCTCTCTCTCTCTTTCTCTCTCTCTCCCTCTCAACCTCTGTCCTTGTCTCTCTCTCTCTCTCCCTCTGTCCTTGTCTCTCTCTCTCTCTCCCTCTGTCCTTGTCTCTCTCTCTCTCTCCCTCTGTCCTTCTCTCTCTCTCTCTCTCTCCCTCTGTCCTTGTCTCTCTCTCTCTGGATAATGAGATCCTTAAACATCTTCAGGACTAACATCCCCCTAGTAATATTAACCATCACACGTTTCCACCACCCTTTTCCACCCACCTCTCCTCTCCTCCTCTCTTCTCACTCTGAGCGCCTCCCCATCCTAGATGAATACCTGTACATCTACCTGTTGTTGTCTCTGTAGGATATGGTTTCCCCCAAAGAAAGGAGATACAGAGTCGGGACTTAGAGGAGAGGGCCAGGTTCTGGACGCTGGCTCAGGGAACTTTTAGGAGGGTTGGGGGATAAAATGGGGTAGGGTTGTTGGTTGGTTAGTTGAGGTGGGTCGAGGGATAAATCAAGACTTTTTTTTTAACAGTAAAAAATATAAAAACGTAAATGCAAACATCAAGGTATAGAAATAGTATTTAAACACAACTAAATAACAAATACATCTTTACAAATTATTTTGCGTTCTTTCATTTGTTGTCCGGTGAAAATCGGTCTGACGTGACTCAGTCGCGATGAATAATTGCGTTCGATGTAAAAGGATCCTGACGATAAAAGACGCATCAATCATCACTGCAGGACTTATGGTGAGCATTTAACACGATACTGAACAGATGCATACACAGAGGGACGGACATTTGTTGTTTAGGTACCGCTTATTTCTTTGGGTTTGAACGTTGTTCGAAAGATGGAGGATAATTCAAGTACAAAACTCAACAAAGTATGTAACCTAGGTCTAGTCGTTTTAAGATCGTTTAGGGCAGAAATGTTACACATTACACCTTAAACTGCTGTTTAATTGTCCCTCAACTTACCCTTTCCAGGCTTGGGGTTGCGACGGTTTTGATGTCGAGAGTTGAAAGTAACTGGGTTAACGGCGCTACTCACATTATTTTAGGTTGGTGGAAAGTCCTGACATCAGCCCAGATGGTGAATAAAGATCTCTCTCGTCCACCCTCTATAAACCTGTCCACATCAAAGATATTCTGACTTTAACTATCTCTATAATAATCGGAAAAGCTTCCCAAAATGGACACGCTGCATCCATGGAAGTGAAATACATGAAAAGTATCTGCATGATACACACTACAACCCCCCCCCCCACCCTAACCGTTCCCCCTCGCTGTGGAATGAGGACCCTGTGGAGAGCAGGCACACAATCAGTACCAGATAAGGAATGGGGAGGCTTTTGTGCACAGTTAAAAGCGGTTGGAGGTTTTGTCTAATCAGAAATGTTCTCAATTGAAATTGTTCATGATGACTCAAGATGGCTGCCGTGGTGCACAGGAAGTGGGGAACGGTTGGTTTGTTTCAACTTAGTTAGAAAATAAAATGTTTTCACGACTTCTTAGTTCCACACTATAACCATTATGACGGACAAGGTGTTGAATAATTGGATAAATCCCAACAAAAGAACCCAATTACGATAACAGGTTTTGTCAGAAAAGTAATCCAACCTGCACTCAGAACCAATCACACATCATCACAATGACCATCATAACATTCTTCAATAATCATGTGAAATGAAATAATTACATCACAACGAAACATCAAGAAAGCTATAAGAAGAGATGGAACATTTAAAAGTATATGGTATGGGCTGCACCAGCTATACTTTTGACTTCATATGAATGTCTCAAGCGGGGTGAGAGGTGGGGACGTTGAGAAGGTGTTTCCTGCGCGTCGGCTGTCGGTGTTGAGTTACCCGCCAACGGGTCGTATGGACGTCCTCGCT
>NC_044063.1:4547855-4575355 GCF_902167405.1 Gadus morhua
GAGTGGATCGTCTGCACTTTGCCAGACGATGAAAACCAGATTCCTTTCTCCTTGCTTGAATGCACTTATTGTCACACTTGAAAGCATTTTGACTTTTATTTCCGGATATCTCGCAGAGAGCTGATTGGAATCTGTCCCCCGGTCTTCAAAGTGTGGCCTTTAAAAGATTGGACGTTTGTTTTTGCTCTCTTTGTCTTCCACGTTTGATTCATATAAAGCATGGGGTATAGTGTAGTGGTTAGGGTTCTGTCTGCAGTCTACCTGGAGGCATTAATTAGCAAGATCCCCAACGACATGCCCCTTAGAGTGGTGACATTCACCATGTTTCAACATAAGATAGCACTGCCTCAAGAGTGTTCTTGAGGCAAATCGGGGCCATGAAAACGCGAATCATTGACGTCGTTATTCAGGGATTTGCGATCGCCATTGGTCTTATTCGGATTAAGTACATTCAACGGTCAAACTTTCCCACAGAGCTAGGGTAGATGTTGCACCGCGCAAATCGTTTTTTCCTCTATATTAGAAAAAATCTATTGTAACAGTTCCCCGTAAAGGTTGGGTATGGGATTTGCGAAACTCCAGCAGATTTGGAAAATTATTTTGAAAACTCAACTTACTGTCCAATGCCACTCGGTGGGTCTGGAAATCATTGGCTGGAGTTTTTCGAGCCCTGCCCATTCCACAGATGATTGACTTGTTTAATTTTCATGTCAGTACTTCTAACTCAGTGGCTGTAAGTGGGTTATGATAAGGATTTCAAGTAATTTTGCAAAAATGGCCAAAAAAGAGAATTCCATACCCAACCTTTAAGTGACAAGAGTGTTCGGATGAATAGTATATTTAAGAGATACATTTCTTGTTTTCCACAGCCAGGGTGGAGGATGGCCAGCTGAGGTACCAGAAGGCCCTCCGGGGGGCCACGGGGTCCTGCCGGAGCCCCGAGACGGAGCTGATGCTGGAGGGAGAGGACGATGTGGTCGGCCTCCTGCAGGAAAAGGACATGGACAACCTGGGAGGTGAGGAGACTCTGGCACCACCATCGTCTTCATACACCGAGTCATCCACCTTTGTAATCACCGCCATCGTCTTCATCACCGTCATCGGCGCTTTCATCACCACCAGCGCCGACGTGACCATCATCCACGACCGCCACCGGCTCTACCATTACCCACCATCATCTCCTCGTCCACCGCCAGCACCTCCATGTTGAAACACACTTGGGAGAAGCAAGTTCAACCGGCTAGGGGGCTAAGTTGTACTGAGTTAGCAGCACAAGATATAGCACTATACCAGCTTGCGGTGGTCCTATGCTACACGTCATACCGTCACTTTTTCTATACATTGTGCGGTCTGTAACATTGTCTCAAAGATGGTTTTCTCTTTGTTGGTGTGTCTGTAGGACCCCATCAATAAAACCAAGCTAACTTTTTGTTACCGGACCCACACAATGTATATATATACAGGTTTATAAACAGTTTGCATATAAAGATACATTATTGTAAAAAAAATTAACTATTGACGACAACGTGTATATTATATATCTGAAAGAGAAGGGCCCCCGACTTAATATTCACAGAATATCTAGAATGTTACCCAGCTATGGGAAGGTATTCGTTTAGGAATACTGTACATTTCTTTTTTTATTTTATCTTCATGCAGCATGTGGTGTTTCATCTGGAGGGAATTGCTGCGTTAGCCTGAGCCATCTTGTTTTGGTTTTGACGAGCACGCTCTTATTTTGCTAAGCTTTGGGATGTTGGTGTCCCGGCGGCTTCCTGTGCTGTTCCTCTTCTCTGAACTCGAGTTACGGCAAGAAGACGGTCCGTGTCCCGATATGTCATAACTTTGAAACTCAAGAAAACTATTTTATGGTTACAATGAGAGGATGGATGTGGAGTAAATTGAGGACAGATGAGTCCGTTATTCATATTTGTATTTAATTATATACAGTAAGTGGACTACACAATACTGACTAATGCATTAGCTTATGGGGTAGGCCCATTTTCATGGTAATATAAAAAACGATTTGAATAAATATATTGTTCGAGCTGTTTAACTGGGATATGTATTATGACAGTAATACATTATGAAAGTATATCTATTAATGGTAAAAAAAAAAATCTCCTGGAGCACCATGTCTTCAAATCAGTTCTACTTATCGCTTCTTCTTCCTGAAGCCTACTAGAAGTACTTCTTCTGTCCAGTGGTGTACAGTACCATACATTCTTCTATATGGTTAGTATTTTGGTATTTCTACCACCCATTATTTAAGATATCCTTTATTAATATCTTTATTTGTATTATATTTTCAAAAGCCGTTTACTAAATGTATACTTAGTAAGCAAAAGACTTGGTAAACAACAAAAAAAAAAATACACAGGACACAGTAGGATAAAACATCACACTGCTCTTTTGTAAATATGAGTCTTAAGAAGTGAAATAAAACAGGAGACAGACCAGGCTAGCCTGCGAGCCTCTTCAGGCCAGCTGGCACTCCATTTGGTGTTTATCCAAGTCTTTGGAACGGAGAACGAGGCAGGGTGGCTCTATAGACCCTAGACCCTGACCAACCCTGGACAAGGACCCAGCACCAGAGAGAGAGAGAGAGAGCGAGAGGGGGAGAGAGCGAGAGGGGGAGAGAGCGAGAGAGAGAGAGGGGGAGAGAGAGAGAGAGAGGGGGAGAGAGAGAGAGAGAGAGAGAGAGGGGGAGAGAGAGAGGGGGAGAGAGAGAGAGAGAGAGAGAGAGAGAGAGAGAGAGAGAGAGAGAGAGAGAGAGAGAGAGAGAGAGAGAGAGAGAGAGAGAGAGAGAGAGAGAGAGAGAGAGAGAGAGAGAGAGAGAGAGAGAGGGGGGGAGAGAGGGGGAGAGAGAGAGAGAGAGATGGCTTTGTCTTCTAGTGATGAAGTCTTTTCACTGGAATATATTAGTCAGGAATGGCAGCTATCATAAATCCCTGGAACATTCCCGATGTTCCAATATCAAGGATTATGAAGCAGCAAATGAGCTGCGAGAATCCCAGGGAACCACATCAATTTCGCTGTTGTGACAAACACACACACACTGACACACACACACACACACACGGTTTTAACATACACACACTAATACCCAACCAGCAGAGCCCAAACGAAGGCCACTCCATCCATCGTGTGCATTAAAGTGTATTTGTTAGCATCCTAGCATATGCTTGTGCTCTTTTTGAATGGATTATTGAATGTAATAATTGATCTGCGTGTTGTCATCTGGCTACACTGTCATTTATTGTACGGTGCTGCACCCAGTTAAA
Source organism: Gadus morhua (assembly GCF_902167405.1). NCBI lineage: Eukaryota > Metazoa > Chordata > Actinopteri > Gadiformes > Gadidae > Gadus > Gadus morhua. The sequence continues at coordinate 4,551,140 of NC_044063.1, forward strand.
AAAATCCTTGGAGGCAGCCAAACCAAGGTGGTGTTGGGATTTTTTCTGTCCTCAGATATGCGTGTGCACGGTGTTACAGGTATGATACTTGGATTCTCTGGGATAGTTTAACACTCGTTTTCCAGCTGTGGAGGTCTGGATAGAATGTAGCATGATTTCTGTTGTGGCGTAAAACCATGTGTGTACTTCTACAACCGTGTGTGTGTGTGTGTGTGTGTGTGTGTGTGTGTGTGTGTGTGTGTGTGTGTGTTGAGGGAACAGTGCACGGCCTGAGAACGGATCTCTATTTTTATCTGGAAACCCCCGACGATGTACAGCCGTCATCCTGGCCGTGTCCCGGTTCTCCAACAAAACTAAACTAACAACACAAAATGACTTAACAAACAACACATTTCATAAAATACTTATTCTTATTCTTATTCTTATTCACACACACACACACACACACACACACACACACACACACACACACACACACACACACACACACACACACACACACACACAATATATATATATAATCTCTTAGACGCCTGCATGAACACGTATACACCCATATACTAGTAACTATAGTTCGTCGTCTATATCAGTTTGAATGATCTCCTAAACTAGTCAAAGTAAGAATAAAATAAATTAAAAATGATTATTTATTCATTTTTTATTAATAGATTATAGTCATAAACATCATCATCATTGTAGTCGTTCTCAAATCCCTCCCTAAGAATTTTGGACTATTTTTTTTAGTGGAGGTCCAGTTCTTATTCTCCGCCACTGGGGGCGCTCTGGGTGCGTGGAGCTTGGCCCCGGTGTTCAGTGTGTGTCTAATCCCAAGCATGAGTGCTCTTAATGAGAGATCTGGGACCAGATCTCTGTCAACAGGAGACATCCTCCTGCCAAGTGCCGGGTCAAAACCCCAATGCTGCCAAAGGGGGCGGGGCTTGGAAGCAGAACCGGGGTTGGGGGGATTCTGAGCTCTTGGGCTGGCGTCTGGGGTCCCTGCAGAAACGGGGGATCGGCGAGCTTGGCATCAAATGAGTACTTTGGACTCGTTACCAAGTAATGACTCTGGTAAATTTGAAGCTATGGTTAAGGGGAAGAGACGAGTGGCTGGTTTTCTGTGTAAAACCTCCATGAAAACATATGCGACGGTATTTGTGGATATGTTGCTATTTTTGAGTTTAGATTGTAATTAACATGACCATAATTCACTTTGGAAAAATATACAATTTATTTTTAAAAGAAATGGAAGGGCATGGCTTAAAACATTTTCAGTGTCGCATTTATTGTTTTAAAGAAGTGAGTTTGAAAGAATTGTTGTTTTAAGGAAGAGAGAATGATTTGAGGTAACAACTCATGCGAATGGGTCATAAACTAAAGAACAATTACAATCATATGTGGTTTATTTCTTAGCCAAATTGGGATATTCTAGCTTTGTTTAATGACACATAGTCTTCAATTAGTGTATTCATATTAGGCCTATTACTAGGAACTGGTCTTTCAGTTCCCTGATGCCAAGTGCAGAACCGCTATCATAATTCGACTTTTCCAAGAATGCTCTGCGTCCCCAATTAACGACCAAGTTCTACTGCAGCCTAAATCAGTTCAGATGCCAAAACAACCATCAAACGTTGGGTTCCTCTCATACTCTTACTTTGTGCGAGTTGTTTTCGATTGATCTATATTACGTGCCTCGGTGTGTTTTTTTTAACTATTTAGTAGGCCTATTCTTACATCTATGAGTATGACATGTTAATACACAGAGTAAACGGTGTGTTAACGTGTTAACACGACATGAGGACTATGAGGGGTCACACATGGACTCAATAGCACCCCATTCTTACTCGAAAAAGCGGAAGGGAACACATTCGAAACATGTAGGCCTATGCCTATAATTAATAATGACTATGCTGCGCCTTTTAAGACGTGCCTATTGTGATGAAAGAAAAAAGGGCATGATATGTGTCGTGAGAAACTTAGGAAAACACCACATGTGAGTATTTAAAGTAAAAACAAAAACTGACATAGGCTACAAAGTAAAAGCAGTCAAAGGCAGTAGGCCTATATTGGCCTAGAACTAATGAACTTTCTGTTTACCAATTCTTAGCGTTTAAACATGTAAATAATGGCCAATCTTATACTCAATCACACATTTATTTATACACGTAGCCTATTTCCTTTTTGTCATGTAAATTTCAAGTAAACATTAATACTTCCGATTATTTATGAAGAGTCCTATAAAGGGGTGATTACACTTTAATCCACGTATTGCGCGCAGACCTCCAGAATCACTCTAATAAATAAATTAATGCAAGTTTCAAGCTTGTGATGATCACGTGAGTAAGGATTTCGAGGGAGCTTTTATCACAGAATATTTCAGAAATATTATTTGTTATAGGCCTATGATGTATTATTTGTAATTTAATATTCAGTTTCAGTCTTCATGTCATTTATATCGTGTTTATATTGTATTATTATACCTCAGAATTAAAGAAAGCATAGCCTATAATTATTGTCTTTATTATTGTCTGTCTTAAGGCTACTAATGAAACTCTTAATTTCTAACCACACATCTTAATTATCAAATTATGTCAAATTATTTTTTACAATAGAAAAGAAAGAAAATAAGCATTTTAACAACTAGCAGCAGCCGATGCCCTACTCCCAGTAACACGCATTGTTGGGTGGGGATATCAACAGATAGGAGAGGGTTTCCAGTAGATCCCCTGCCCTAGAAACCATTTGAGGGTCTCTCGGGGACCCCGCGGCTCCTGTAGCTACGGAGCGTAATTGGCTGTGGGACGCGGATGAAGATGGATGAGACATTAAAGGGGCTCTCTGGACTCGAGGAGATCGATACATATCTCGATGTCGAGAGCTTTAGCACCGGCCCGGACAAATCACTAGGGGGACAGATTTCTGGACAAACATCGAGGATGGGAGATAGAGAGCGATAGAGCGATGGTGGTAAAGAGAGAGAGAGAGTGGGGTTGAGGGGGAGAGACGGGGGAGATGAAGGAATGGAGAAGACCTAAAACGGTGATGGCTATCAGCTGATCAGTGTCAGAACTCTGTCCTAAATAAAAGGCAATTTAGGCAGTTAACGGCAAGAGGGCGGGTTGCTATAGACCCAGAAGGCTTGTGCGTTTAAACCCATTGCTTCGCCTGTTGTTTTTAACTAGGCTACACTTCCCGTGACTTGATCAGTAACTTTATGAAGGAATTACTTGTTAAGTTATAGGCCCATTTGTGAGGGTGATCGACAGGCCTTTAGCGCAATTAGGAAAGGCAGTCGGCCCAGTTGTAAATATATTTGTATGATCAATTCATTCATAAATCCACAATTTAAACTAAACGGAACGGACAGGGTGCTTTTGCAATGAAGCCATATAATAAAAACCGAATGGCTTGTTTTACTGGAAGAACTTGGGCTAATCATATAGTTGACCATGATAATATGTAGGCCTATATCATCATAATTCCGCCCCGTACTGGAGCTCCGTCTGAACCCAGCTCGTGTGTCTCAGGCCCGGTGGTGCTGAGCAGCCCTGCCCGGCTGGTCTGCCCGCTGCTGGAGGTCAGCGGGACCCTCTCCATCTCCACCTCCCAGATCTGCTTCGAGGTGGACCAAGACGACCCGGCCTTCGCACGGCTCGACTCCCAAGTAGGTCACCCCCACAAAGTTGCATTCATCCACATGTAACCGATCATTATGGTAACGGGGGTTGTCGACGTGTTCATCCAATCAGCCGAATTGGAAATATGAACGTAGACGTTATGTCCTTCTTTATTTTCTAGAGGTAGGCTATGAGTGCGTTTGTATCCAGGGGACAGTGCACAGACGCTTGTGTTTAAGTCTAGCCGAAAGGGAACACAATCCACGTTGTTCCAATGGTGGACTGAGTAGCCTAATGCAATTATTCAAATCGTTCTCCTTAAATAGTTGTACGTGTTTAAGTGGGCTGCAAATAATAAGACAGTTTAGGAATATACCGTGTTTTGCTTTTCATGCATTTGTGAATTGTTTGTTCAAATTTGGGTTGTATTTCCCTAGTTCGGGGTTCCTCGGGTCGTCCCGTCTAGCCCTAACCCAGGCTGACCTGCAGGCCGAGGTCAAATATATATGTCGACATCTTAGGCCATTATTCCACTTAAAAGGGCAACATTGTTGTTGTTTTTTCTTCTTCACGACGTTGAATGGTTGATTGATTCGGTTGGTGAAATACAGCGATAGATGGAATAATTATTCATACGAAAATTTTAAATTTTTCCATGTTACAGTTTTACGAGAACCCCCCCCCCCCCCCCCCCCCCCTTCTAAAACCAACCACGGAGAGCAGAGACCTAAACCAGAACCGAACAGCTGAAGGCGGTGTTTTAAGGAATTACAAATGCTTCGTAAGGAACCGAAATAGGACACAAATATAAAACAGTTAGATTTATTAACTCTTTAAATAATATCAAAGACAGAAATAAAAAGAATAAAAAGAATCAGATCACAGATGTAATAATAATCCAGTGTATTTCAAGTGCATTTTTCAATTAGACTGTAATATATTCTCTATATATTTTCTTCTTTTTTTTGTTGTATCACTTAGGCCTAAGAAAGGTATATAAAAAAAAACATAAAAGCTCGAGTACTTTAAATAATAATAATTCAAGTAAATTCATGGAATGCTTTAAATGTAACAGGGTTGGCCTTCTATCAAAATGTAAACGTTAAGCATGAGAAACAGGCGAGCCAGACTACCAGGTATAAATTAAAAAGGGTTTATATCACAAGAAAGAGAGGCCGAGGATGAGATTTCCAAACAGGTGGAGTCTATAGACGGGTCACAGAACAACATTCACAATCTCAGACCACTGGCTCTACAATCTATGAATGTATTTACAGTAGAAAATGAACAGTGGGTGTTTTAGTTTGCTTGTAATGTTATATTAATAGAAATCACGGAAAAGCTCAACCAAAAAGTATATTCGGCTGATCTTTTTCTCTTGCTTTACAGATGATGGCAACACAAACAGAGAAAGAGCTGTCTTTTTTTGTCTCGCCAACATTAAAAAATATATTTTTTTCTAATCGATCAAATGTTAAAAGAGGAGCTGTTTGAAAAGTAAAAAAACGCACCAATTATGTCTACTTTTTCTGTCCCCCAAGCCTTTTGATTATCAACCTATAGAAGTCAAGTCTCTCTCAAAAGACCAGAGAGTGTGTGTGAACGGTCTTTGCTTTTGATTTTACCTCAGAGTTTCTCCAAGCTCTTGGGGTTGGTTAGTATCTCTCTGGCCAGCCTCCACGTCTGCTTGGCGGCGTTCTCCAGCGCGGAGTGGGGCTTGCCCTGGAACAGGTCCAGGCTTGGGAGGAAATAGTGCGGACACCTCCGGCACTGCAGACACGAGATCAGCTGCAGTAGGATCCCGTTCAGTCGGTCCCCGAGACAGCTTTCGTCCCAGTCCGACTCCCGCGGGTGCTTCTCGCACTCGTACGACACCAGCGTCTTCATGTGGTAGTTGTTGAGCGGCTGGCCTGGCAGCTCCAGGTGGCGGTCACGCAAAGTCTTCAGCATCGAAAGACACTTCTTCCGACAGCCGCCCAGCAGCAACCGGTTCTCGGCCTCGGCGAACTGCAGCACCCAGGCGTCGCTCTCCGCCGAGCTCTGCTTGCCATTCAGCGAGTAGCACTCCTTGGATAAGAGGTTGAAGCCCTCCGCCTTGACCTCGGCCACCCGGTTGGGCCCGGGCCACGGGATGTGCGGGAGGGGCCAGTGCGCGGCGCTCCGCGGCCAGATGCCCGTGCACTTGAACGCGGGCGTGATCTGCACGATGTAGCGGTCCCGTATTCGTAACTTCACCTCGCTTGTGTCGGCCACCATCTTGACCACGTCCCGGTAGCTGCACTTATCCACCGCCTGCGCGACCAGCGTCTGGAAGCGGGAGCGGATCTTGCGCGCCGAGAGGTAACCGGAGGCGGTGATGAACTCCACCCAGAGGGACATGCTCCTCTTGCGCCCGTCGCTCAGCTTGAGCACGGCGCAGCCCGGCAGGGAGCCGTCGTCCACGAAGTTGAACACCCCCATCTGGTTGAGGTAGAGCACCACCTCGAACTCCGTGGGGGATGTCACCTCCATGCCCTCGAAGCGGTTATCCATCTCGCTCAGCGAGCTGATGAAGCGCGGCTCCTGCACCTCCACCTCCTTCAGGACGTCCGACACCACCTTGCACACCTCCCGGATGGTCTTGGAGATGGCACCCTTGCGGGACTGGCATTTCTCGTTGTAGTATTTGTTGAGGTGGTACACGAGCTTGGCCTGCGCCGCGATCATGTTGGGGCAGAGATCCGGGTTGTACACCGGAGTCTCGCAGTACGCCGAGGGATCCAACGCGGCGGTTTGTACGGGAGCCAATTTAAGAGAAGAAGGAGGTCTATCTATGTAGAAAAAATAACAACCGCGCAGTGAGAGTCCAAACGAGAACAGGGGAACGGCGGGTGTGCTGCGGGATCACGTATACTAAAAAAGAGGTATATGGTTTAAATCATGCACGCGTGGAAATGGACCCGTTGAACCGAGTGCTAGTAGTGCCGCTGCGATCGAAAGTGCATTTCAACTCTGGGATTTAAAAAAAATTACAGTCGGACTAAAACATGTTTTGGTTTTCCGTGCTCCTGCTGATGGCTTCGCAGCGTCCGCCGTGAGAGCGCGCAGTGTGGCGTGTGCGCCCTGGAAGCAGCCTGCCGGTGTGTTTTAGAACAGGGACACACACACACACACACACACACACACACACACACACACACACACACACACACACACACACACACACACACACACACACACACACACACACAAATTCACATTGGCCTACACACACACACACACACACACACACACACACACACACACACACACACACACACACACACACACACACACACACACACACACACACACACACAATAAGGGAGGGCTTGTGAGAGCGGCATCCAATCGGAATCGGATTCGTCACCGTTTCCAGTCGATCGAAAACAAACGGATCGTCGGCGGTCGGGTCCGAATCCAAATCGTAGACAGTGAAGGTAGATGTGTGTTCGGGAGCCGAGGTTCAGCTGCTCATTTCACCTGGAGAGAGAAACAGAGACAGAGCGAGATGGGGGAGAACCGCGTTGTTCCTGCTTCAGATGTGGATTTTATTTTGAAGTCTGTTCTAGCTTCTTAAGAGCTGCCGTACAGTGGGGCTGGGGATCGGTAAAGTCCAGCCGTCTTTTAGGAATAAAACGATTCGGATAATAGGATAATATTCATTATTCAGTCTGGTTGTTTCTGTGGGTTATTTTATGTAGCCTATGAGATGTTATTACTCGTGCACAATTCGCCTGGGATTTAACTTTATTGAGGGGCTTATGGCTAGACTTAGGCTATGTATCTTTTATCGCCTTAAGACTGGATCTTAATTAGCTTTAGGTATTTTTCTATATTTTTCTATTAGGTCTAAATTGAATAATGGACGGCAAGAAAATAATCCTGACGTGACCCATTTAAGGCCTTGCCGTTTCTATGGGGAATTACGGATATTGAATAATCTATTTGGCATTTTAACTTAAATGGTGAGGCCATTTATTTTGCTGAAAAAGAGAGGAGATTGCTGAATGTCTTTATGTGCAGGTCTAACATGGGGAGATATTTATAAGGAGCCTGCTTAATTGTCAGTTAATAGTGAAATGGCTCTGAGCTAATTGCGATGCTCTTTTAATGTCTGTTAGCCTACTATTTCTCTTCACAGACCATATTTAATGCATTTGACAATAACAAAAACATATATATATATATTGTATAAATAGTCGATACACTATTGCTTAGCCATTTCTTTTTATCACTCGTTTCCAACCTTGTTTGAGAGTTAAATGTGAATACTTGATTAAATTCCTTTGATTAGGTCTCAAACTATAATATGACCTATACAGTGGCTGCTTAATTGTTACGATTTTAGTTTTGATGAATATCTTATTTTATTTATTTATATATTATAATATACTATTTTAAATAGAATAATGCAAAATAATTGAATGTCCATCTGATTTTATTTCTCAATCACAAACACAAGAAAACGAGAGACTGATATTAAAAAGTTGGAATTGAGATTTGTATCTTAAATTAAATCTCACAATATTTTTACAAAATGAATTCGAACCGTCAGAGCGTCGAATTGATCACAATAGGTTGAGTAGACTATTTAATAGGTTATGCAAATAGGGTTTCCACGTTTCTAAATGGTCAAAATAACGATTATTATTACACAATTGACGTAGGCTTACGAAATTATTTAGTTATCATACCATTATACCATGTTATACCATGGCCTTCAGATCCCACAGGACGGCTATAGGTTCCCTATATAGGACTCTGTGCGTTAAATTGAACGCGCTCATGCCGCTCGTTACCACCAAAAGTCTTTGAAGACTATACTTCAAAATACAATATAATAAAGATGTTGCTTGCATCGGATGAGAAACACAAAAGCTTTTACAACCGCCTCCGTGCTAAAGTCGGAGGAGCACCGCACCAGACATGATGGGGGCCCACCGCGGGGGTTCTGGAGCACCCCGGTATAGATGGATAGGTGACTGCCCATTATCACTGCGCTTCTGTCAGCTCCTCGCCAGCTCCGCCTCAGACCAGTTAGCGCTGTTACCAGGCAGAACCGCAGATAGGGCGAAGTGCTAATTGTTAAGTTAAATATATTGATAGTTGTGAATTACAATAAGGTAGAAGCGGTTGCTTCTAATGAACAAACGATATTAAAAAATAAATAACAAATAAATGTTGTTGGCAGTGCACTATACTGTGGTTTTTATTTAATGTTAAATACCCCATTCACAGTACACTCTTAAAATGTCTGTTTTCTTTAAGAAATGGAGCAATCTTTTCGGAGATGGAAAGACAATTGTGTCACATGGTCTGCTGTGTTGAGCCAGAGCCTCTTTGTGTGCTGTCCTCTATCTTTTCCTCTTCTCTCTCTCTTCTTTCTCTTCTCTTTATTCAATAAAAAGCATCAGTGTGGACATATTAACGTTTACTTTGAAAAATGTAATTCAATCTGTACAAAAAACTAAATTAAAATATAAAATATTGACAAAATGTAGAAAGAAAGCCAGGTCTTGTAGGCTTACAGTGAAGTTGCAATCAGTTCTAGTGACATTTAGGCAGTTCATGTACAGTACATGTACTGTTGCATTTACAGTACTAGTTATTATGTCTACAGTACAGTCGATTTACAGTGCATGTAGGCCTACAGTGGCCTGTACAGTAACGTGCGGGCCTACAGTACAGTCGATGTCCATAACTTGTAACGGTTGCATGTACAGATTGTGTTGGGCTGGCTTTTCTTTTTCTCATAACAACGCGTCTGGGTATGATTGGCAGGAGGTTAAAGTGCGTCCCGGTTCTAGTTTGTTCTGTGTGGATTGGGTGCACAATCTGTCAGTCAGACATGAGCCTGTACCCTTCTCTGTAGCCAGACTCCGAGTCTGTAGCCTTCTCTGTAGCCTGCTATGGGTTTGTACCTTCTCGATAGCCAGCTATGGATCTGTACCCTCTATAGCATATGTCTGTACCCTCTATAGCATATGTCTGTACCCTCTATAGCATATGTCTTTGCCCTCTATAGCATATGTCTGTACCCTCTATAGCATATGTCTGTGCCCTCTATAGCATATGTCTGTACCCTCTCTATAGCATATGTCTGTAGCCTTCTCTTTAGCCATGCTATGAGCCTCTACTCTTCTCTGTAGCCAGCTACGGGTCTGATCCCTTCTCTACGTGTCTGTACCCTCTCTGTAGCATATGTCTGTACCCTTCTCTCTAGCCAGCTATGGGTCTGTACCCTCTATAGCATATGTCTGTACCCTTCTCTCTAGCCACTTATGGGTCTGTCGTACCCTCTATAGCCATATGTCTGTACCCTTCTCTCTAACCACTTATGGGTCTGTCGTACCCTCTATAGCCATATGTCTGTACCATTCTCTGTAGCCAGCGGGGAGTCTGTACTTTTCTCTACACTTTCCTCGGCTGCGTCTATATACCTTTCTAGGCTACAGGTTGGCAGCCAGTTTGCGTAGATGTTTGGACTATTACTTCCATTGTATCAAAATAGGCCAGTTGTTTTACTCTCTCGCTCTAGCTCTCTCTCTCTCTCTCTCTCTCTCTCTCTCTCTCTCTCTCTCTCTCTCTCTCTCTCTCTCTCTCTCCCCCTCTCTCCCCCTCTCTCTCTCTCTCCACCTTCCTCTTCTACTGCTTGTATCTCGGTCTTATTGGAACCAGACCGGGGGCTTCGTACTCCGAAACACAACATCCTCTCCTCCAGAACTACTCCCACTCCCTTTGGCGCGACTGTGAGCTTTAGGAGGAGGTATGGCGGGCAGGAGGAGGAGCTGGAGGGTGGTTCATAGGGATTATCACCTCCTAATCCAAAGCATGTGGTTAAACAGATCCTACAGTAACTCAACCTGCTCCTCTCATCTCTCCCTTCTCCTCTTTTCTTCTCTTCCGTTCTCTTCTGCTCTCCTTTCTCCCTCCTCTCCTTTCTTCTCCCCTCCCCTCCTCTCCTCTCTTCTCTCATCTCTTCTTCCCTCCTTTCTCCCTCTTCTCCCTCCTTCTCTCCTCTTCTCTCACCTCCTCCTCTTCGCCTCTCTTTGCCCTGCCTCTCCTCCTCCTTTCCTATCTTCTATTCTCCTCTTCTGTCACATCTTCAGCAGAATCCTCGCCACTACAAATCACACACAGACACACACACACACAAAGCTTTTGTTCGGTCCTCTCGGCCCCGACGGTCGTACCAACAGGCCTGAGAATCCCCCGGCCTGTGGTCATGTCGACGGGCGGCTTCTGCCGCGGCCATCACAGGCCACGTGTGTGTCTGACCCTGGCGTGGCGACACCAAGTTGTGTAAATCAACTCGATGACGCTGCCTCCCCGGACGGCTGCAGAGGCATTTGACCCCGGGTCGAAGCCCTCTTTGTCTCTGAGAACTTGACCCCACCACACGTCTTCGTCTCTCGCTTTTTTTGTGGCATATTCCTTTTTTTTTCCGTACTTTCTTTCTCTTTCTTACTTTCTTTCGCTCTCTCTTTTTCTTTCTTGTCTTTGTATTTCTTTGAGGCAGGCCGGTCTCCCCTCCTTTTCATTTGGGTGCTTGGGAGATGGTTGACGAGTAGTCATAAAGACGTCAGTAAATCAGAGGCGGGCCATGTTGCTTTTGTAACATATAGTGCGTTGTTAAATGGTGTCCTCGTTTACTTCATGCAACGCTTCAACTTGTAGTTAAGCTTGTTGTTGCTCCAGGATACATGTGTAAGTCGGTTGTTACTACAACTTTATGACCTATCGATCTACATACTGTTATACATAGTGAATACAAATTTGGCGGTTACATGTGTATTCCTTATTTATTTTATTTATTTTATGCATTTATATTTGTTACTTTTATAACATTGGACATATACTTTTTTTTGGTGTTAATGTATTGTGCTGTCTAGATGTAATTTAATATTACGTTTATAAGAAGATGATAAACGTAATATTTATCATCATTTAATTCATTAAATTAATTAATTAAATGCTTCCCCTGCAGTAGTTTAAAAATATTGCCCTTATTATAATGTCCACTTAGCTTGCTTTTATATAGAATTATATTCTCGCTATTGTCCCACATCAATGACAATAAAATAGCCTCATGCTATATGATGTGAAAACAGATTTGAACCCTGAATTGAGGCCTTTATAGTTTATGAGATCAAATATCCGGATTCATAATGATCAGATAACATTTGACTCCATGGAAGTTATAACAATCCTGTTAAACTCCAGACACACGCAGGCCTTTCTCCCTGCTATATAATCACTATCTGGGGGCAGTTTAGCCGGAGAACACAACCCAGGAAGGAGCCCCGGACCGCGGGGAAGAATGGCAGTGTACTCCCAGGCCGTGGTAATCCACGCTGGAGTTAATAGAAGCGCTACTGTCAGTCAGATTAGGAGGATTGCTGTAGAAATATGTCCGTCAAGCTGAGAAATAACACATTTAAGCCTCATGGGGAGAAGGGGGGGGGTTCTCATTCTCTCACAATTTCATTTGCCCACCAAATGAAATTGTCATTGAGTTGAGTTGATATTTTTTCTATATTCAGTAAGCAGAGCGTTTATTATTCAGCGCAATATGGCCGCTCGGCAGGTGGCCGCGGGGAGCCTCCCACCGAGGTGTCGCTCATTTGTTTTATTCTTGGCCGTGAATTAGCACCTTCCTTCTGTCAGAAGTCAGCGCGCGGGACATCATAGCCAGAGGCTCCGGGTCCACCCCCGCACAAACACGTAGACACACACACACACTAGCATGAGCGTGCACACACACACAGACACGTACACGCAGACAGACGCACATGCACACACACGCACGCACGCACGCACACACACACACACACACACAGACACATGCACATGCGTGCACAAGCACATGCACACGCACACACATGCACATGCACACACGCACGCACGCACACACACACACACACGCACACAGATACACACACACACACACAGACACATGCACACACACACAGACACATGCACATGCGTGCACACACACATGCACACGCACACACGCACGCACGCACACACACACACACACACACACACACACACACACACACACACACACACACACACACACACACACACACACACACACACACACACACACACACACAAGGCAACCCCGTTTTGCCGGGACCGCAGACTTGTTGGGACGAGGTCGGGGACAGCTGAACTTGGCCCACCACGGATACTTTCTCTGGGCGGGGATAAAAAGTGTAACCGAAGGAAATCCATTGATTAGCCCCGTGCCTTCTGACCCCTTCAGCCTCCCCCTTCTCAATACGGCATGCTTGTCAGCCCTTGTGATAAATTGCATGCATCTATTTGCATAAATTTAGCATTAGCGGCCCTGGCAGTTTTGTATGCCAAAATAACGACCCAGAAAATGTGTTAGGGAACACAGAGATTACAACTGGCGTCGCCCGTGTCTCATTTGAGCCTGTATTTATTTAGCCTACAGAAACATTTCGGGCTTCCCAGGGAGCTGTGAAGGTGCTGGGGCAGCAGATTTTCCCCACTTTTATGATGTAGCAAACCGCGGCGCTGCATGGTACATGACAGTGCTAAGGATCGAGCGTGTGTGTGTGTGTGTGTGTGTGTGTGTGTGTGTATGTGTGTGTGTGTGTGTGTTTTACTTCTATTGTCTCTTCATTTGTTTTATTCATTGCCGCTGCGTTGTCGCAACGGCTAGTCCCCGCGTCCCGCACGGGGGATCATTTGTTTTTTCGTATTTATTCTTCCTCCTCTTCCTCTTCCTCTTCCTCCGTGGCACTCTACTGGGCGCTGCCGTGGCGACGGTGGCGTGATTAATCTTAATGACCGCAAGACGTCGGGCGCCGTCTAAAGGTGGGCGAGGTAATCATCTACCCACTGACCCGCGACGCTCATCTTCCTCTTCCTCTTCCTCCTCCTCCTCCTCCTCCTCCTCCTCGCTCACACCCACCACCCTCGTACTCTCCCCGTTGCGGCCCTCGCCCTCCACCCACGTCACCCGCCGTCCGCAATACTCCAATTAATTTATAAACCCCATCAATCCCAAACGTCACAGCGACGTCTGCAAACACGAGCAGACACAGAAACACCAACACAAAGAGAATGGGGGGGCGGGGGACTGCGGTAATCAAACGCCAACAGGGGAGGGGCGGGGGGGGGGGGGGGGGGGGGCAGTGATGAAATTAGGAGGATGTTGCCCAAATAAGGGTTGAAGGGTCCATAAGTGCTAGTGGATGAGATGTGGGGGGAGCCGGGTGCCAACTGTCAACACTGGGCTAATGATGACAAATGTCCCTCTATGCAGATCACCGCTGCAGCTCTGCTAGCTAGCAGAGGGAGAGAGAGCTGGGGGGGGGGGGGGGGGGGGGGGTCACTGCTGTAGCAGCACTACTGGCTAGGAGAGGGTGAGGGAGGGAGGGAGGGGGGAGGAGGGTAGAGGGGGTCAGAGAAGGGCAGTGAGGGAGAGAGAGGGAGAGAGGGGGAGATAGAAAGGGTGGATGAGAGGGGGGTAGAGAGCCAAAAGGAGAGGGTTGGATGGAGAGAGCAGAGAGGGATACACAAAAAGAGATGGAGAGAGGGGGAGTGAGAGGGAGAGAGCAGAGATAGGTCGAGAGGCAGAGAGAGATAGATGGAGAACTCTGAAAGAGGAAGGGAGCAGTATATATAGAAAGATAGAGGCGAGATAAATGGAGGATTCAGGAAGAGAGACCTAGAGGAAGGGAGCAGTATATATAGAGAGAGAGATGGATGGAGAGTGCAAAGAGAGACAGAGAGATGAATGGGGCAGCAGGTATAGAAAGAGAGAGATAGATGGGGAATCCAGAGAGAGACGGAGAGAACGGGAGCCATAGATATAGAAATAGTGAAGGAGAGAGCTAGATAGATGTATCATGCAGAGAGAGACAGAGATGAAGGGAGCAGGCTGGAAAGAGAGGAAGAGATGGAGAGGGAGAAATAGACGGACTATATTTAAGAAGAGTCGCCTGAGAGGAAAATAGAAGTGGTTCTAACCAAGCGGCGGTTTATAATTAGCTTCAGCTGAAAACATCTAAACCAGCAAAAAAACAGGATATTTTTAGACCATAAGAACAGACCTAAGGGTCTGACAATGTTAACTGGACTTTATTGATTTAACTTTGACTAGTAGAACAATGAGTGTCTATGCAGTGATATTGACTCCATGCCTTTATATTTCCTCGGTATATCACTCATGTTAGGAGTGTTTTCCTCTGTGTATCACTCATGTGAGTTAGGAGTGTTTTCCTCTGTGTATCACTCATGTTAGGAGTCATATCACTCATGTTAGGAGTGTTTTCCTCTGTATATCACTCATGTTAGGAGTGTTTTCCTCTGTGTATCACTCATGTTAGGAGTCATATCACTCATGTTAGGAGTGTTTTCCTCCATCTATCACTCATGTTAGTAGTGTTTTCCTCCATCTATCACTCATGTTAGGAGTGTTTTCCTCTGTATATCACTCATGTTAGGAGTGTTTTCCTCTGTATATCACTCATGTTAGGAATGTTTTCCTCTGTATATCACTCAGGTTAGGAGTGTTTTCCTCTATGTATCACTCATGTTAGGAGTGTTTTCCTCTGTATATCACTCAGGTTAGGAGTGTTTTCCTCTCATGTTGGAGGCAGTGTAGCTATTTATACACCAGCTATCCACAATGTTAACTGGACTTTATTGATTTAACTTTGACTAGTAAAACAATGAGTGTCCATCTATGACTCATGTTAGTAGTGTTTTCCTCCATCTATCACTCATGTTAGGAGTGTTTTCCTCTATGTATCACTCATGTTAGGAGTGTTTTCCTCTATGTATCACTCATGTTAGGAGTGTTTTCCTCCATCTATCACTCATGTTAGGAGTGTTTTCCTCTGTATATCACTCATCTTAGTAGTGTTTTCCTCCATCTATCACTCATGTTAGTAGTGTTTTCCTCTGTATATCACTCATGTTAGGAGTGTTTTCCTCTGTATATCACTCATCTTAGTAGTGTTTTCCTCCATCTATCACTCATGTTAGTAGTGTTTTCCTCTGTATATCACTCATCTTAGTAGTGTTTTCCTCTGTGTATCACTCAGGTTAGGAGTGTTTTCCTCTATGTATCACTCATGTTAGCAGTGTTTTCCTCTATGTATCACTCATGTTAGGAGTGTTTTCCTCTGTATATCACTCAGGTTAGGAGTGTTTTCCTCTCATGTTGGAGGCAGTGTAGCTATTTATACACCAGCTATCCATCAGAGCTGAGAGCAGAAGGCTGTGAGTTCCTCGCCTTCATCGTCCTCCTCACTAATAACGCAGCGGCGTACAAAACCAACGGTATGTAGGACGGGTTTCAAACCCAGCGTTGTAGCAGTAAGGTATAAATCTGCTCTGGCTTTGTCGCATCGCCAGGCCCCCTCCGCAATAAAAGAGCAGAAACCGCCGCCAGATCTCCCCAATTTGTTGCATGAATGGCTTCTGAAAAGGGGTCCCCTCTTCAGCACAAAAGGACCCTCCTCTTTGTTTGGCCCCATCTGTGTGCTCTGGTGGTCGGTGTGTGTCGAGGGAGGTGGGGGGGCAGAGGGGGGGTGTGTGTCCCCAGCCGCGAGGGGCAGTTGTTTTATGGACTCACTCAAGTGGCATCGGGAGTTCATAAGTTGGTCGGGGTCTTTGTGTCGCACAGCTGACACGTGTGAACCGACTGGAGCATATTGACAGATCATTTCCATTAATGAATGGCACCGGGGGCAGGGGGGGGGGGGGGGGGGGGGGGAGGTGAAGGGGGGGGTGGGTGGTGGGAAGGCTGGGGTGGTGTGAGGGTGGGGGTGGGATAGGGTGGAAGAAGGGGTCTCATTTACGGCTGTGATTTATGTGATTTGTACTGCGATTCAGGACGAGCTGATGGGAACTGTAAAAACAAACACACCTTCAAAGAGAGAGAGAGAGAGGGTTAAGGGGGGGGTGGAGGGGGTCTTTGACCGCCCAGTGGAACGACATGTGACATCAGAGCATGCATTACGTCAACATTCAAGCTAGCATTACCAGTTAGTAGCATCGCCGTTAGCAGTAATGACAAGTTCGAAGTTCGAGTCTGAGGTCTGGGGAGAGAACGGTCCTGGGCCTCCCACAGTTTTGTCTCTCTTTCTCAGACAGCATATCATGTTGTCCTTTGTTACAAAGTACGAAACAAAGCATTTTTTTATTCAACTGTTGGCTAGGTTCATGTGACAAACGTGTTGAGAAGTTGTGAAGGTCGCTTCTCGTTCTGCGTAGAGATTACACTGTTACCCTCATCCTACATTCACAAACAGAGAACACATATGCGTGACACACACACACACGCACACGCACAGACAGACACACACACACACACACAGACAGACACACACACACACACACACACACACACACACACACACACACACACACACACACACACACACATGATGACACCACATGGTGGGTATATTCAGGCTGCCATTTTGTCCCCCCCCCCCCCACGCCTTCTTCCCCCAGATGGAGGGAGAAAGAGATCGAGCAGAGAGAAGAGGGGTGGGGAGGGGGGAGAGAGAGAGAGAGAGAGGGAGAGAATCCTCACACCCCCGGAGCGAGGGATGAGGGAACGAGAGACAAAGATGGCAGCAGAGACACTTTGTCCACTTTGATTAGTTCTGGTGGGGCTGAGCGGCGGAGGATATTAGTCTGTTAGCGTAGCAGACGGGGGCCATGTCACACTCCTCTCACACCCGCCCAGCATCCACCACCACCACCCCCTCAGCCGCCACCCCACCCAGCCTCCCCTAGCTCCACCCATCACCCAGCCTCCCCTGCCTCCACCCGAACCAACCCTACCGCCACCCCACCCATCAACACAGCCTCCCCCTCTTCCAACCCGGCCGTCACAACCTCCACCCCTACTTGCACCTCCATCCGTCCTCCCCTACCTCCACCCCGTTCCGCCCTCCTCCACCTCTGACACAGCCAGCCTCCTCCACCTCTACCCTAACCTCCTCCACCTCCACCCTAACCTTCTCCACCTCCGCCCTAACCTCCTCCACCTCCTCCCCACTCAGCCTCCTCCACCTCCACCCTAACCTCCTCCACCTCTACCCTAACCTCGTTCACCGCATCCTAACCTCCATCACCTCCTCCCCACTCAGCCTCCTCCACCTCCACCCTAACCTCCTCCACCTCCACCCTAACCTCCTCCACCTCTGACACACCCAGCCTCCTCCACCTCCACCTCCACCCTAACCTCCTCCACCTCCACCCTAACCTCCTTCACCTCCTCCCCACTCAGCCTCCTCCACCTCCACCCTAACCTCCTCCACCTCCACCCTAACCTCCTTCACCTCCTCCCCACTCAGCCTCCTCCACCTCCACCCTAACCTCCTCCACCTCCACCCCACCCGGTCTCAGACAACCAAAGGGGGCAAATGGGTAAAGAAGGCAATTGCCTATTTTACACGGTCATTACCATCACTCACGCGCGTTACATGGTAGGTGTGTCACAGCTGTAGCCCAGTTTAGCTCCCTCCCTCACATTTACATATCGCCGCGGCTGCTGTTTGTCGTCGCGTGGAGAGAGAGCGGGCCATTTTGGGATCCTCGGTGCGTTTGATGTGTAGAAATTAAGGAAATCTAGTTTGTTATGCTGCTTCCAACGGAGGGGAGTTATCTGTCAGGGATCAGCAGTCTCAGCTGTCCCTCCAGAACCTGCAGTCTGTCGGACTAATTTAGCACAACCAGCCGATGTGTTTGGATTGTTTGTCTGTTTGTGTGTGTGTTTGTGTGTGTGTGTGTGTGTGTGTGTGTGTGTGTGTGTGTTATTTTTATTTCTTATTCAAATGTTTATCGGTGTGTGTGTATGTGTTGGTGTGCTTTTACTTGTATGCATGTGTTTGTTTGTGTTTTTTATACTTGTGTGTGTGTGTTTGTGTGTTTATGTGTGTGTGTGTGTGCATTTACTTAATTATACACAGACTTGTGTGTGTGTGTGTGTGTGTGTGTGTGTGTGTGTGTGTGTGTGTGTGTGTGTGTGTGTGTGTGTGTGTGTGTGTCTGTGTCTGTGTGTGTTGGTACTTTCATTTAAATATTTATGGCCTTGTGTATTGGCTTCTGTGTCAACCCTTTTTTTTTTTTATCTGTGTGGATATTAAAAAGCCATAACCATAACCATTATCATTCTTTATTTTCACCTCACTTAAATCACTTTAACCTCCTCCCTCTCTCTCTCTCCCTCTCTCTCTCTCTCTCTCTCTCTCTCTCTCTCTCTCTCTCTCTCTCTCTCTCTCTCTCTCTCTCTCTCTCTCTCTCTCTCTCTCTCTCTCTCTCTCTCTCTCTCCCTCTCTCTCTCTCTCTCTCTCTCTCTCTCTCTCTCTCTCTCTCCCTCTCCCTCTCCCTCTCTCTCTCTCTCTCTCTTTCTCTCTCTCTCTCTTTCCCTCTCTCTCTCTCTCTCTCTCTCTCTCTCTCTCTCTCTCGCTGCCCCTCTCGCTCCCCAATCCTCAGTCCCAACTCCCCTCCTCCCCTCTATCTCTCCCCCAACCCCGAGCACCCCTTCCCCTCCTCCCCTCTATCTCTCCCCCTAACCTAAACACCCCCTCCCCTCCCCCCTCCAGCAGTAGGGCTCCAGAAGGTGGAAGAGAGGAACAATATGTGTGGTTGTTACTGTTGTTGTTTGTCTCCTGCTGAGCTGGCGCCTGGTGGACTCATTACCGCCTGTCAGCTGGCTGCTCTCAGTGCGAGAGGGAGAGGAAGTGCTGCAGGAAGTAGTTCTCTCTGCTTGGGAGGATGTTCCTGTCCCGAGAATACGAGGGCCAGGGCGAGGGCCCCCTGCGTGGGGACTCCTACACCGTGTGAGTGTCTCTCTCTCTCCCCCGTATTAGGGAGGCGGGTGAGGTCAAAGGCCCCGAGGACAGTGAGGGCTGAGGGGGTATGAGGGTCGAGCGCTGGTGAGGGTACGTGTGAGGGGGGTGAGGATGAGGGTGAGGAGTGAGAGTGAGGGGTGCACTCTGAGTCAACCCCCCTCTAATGAAGGGGGATCAGGAGTGTACAGAGGCCCTAATACGAGGCGTCAACGAGGGGAGGAACCAGGTGACGCTATCCGCTCCTGTAATGGATGATTGACAGGCGTGGGCGAGGGGGGGGAAGGAGGCGGGGCGGGGAGATCGTCTTGACGGCTGCCTCGCCTATCCTCGACTCCCTTGATCACCGTGGCGACGGCTCTCATCTGAGGCTAGCGTCTCCGGCGGCAGCGTCTCCGCTGCGAGCATTGCTTCCTAATTTACACATTTAACACTTTTTTGTTTTGCTTATTTGCAATTCCCTTTTTTTTTTTTTTCTTCTTCTTCTTCGTAGTCGTTGAGCTACTCTCTGCGGGTTACTCTCACAGTTTTGTGTGCACTTACACACACACACATGTACAGACACACACAGTGGCATGCACGCATCGATAACACACACAGATGCACCCAGATCCACACGTACACATGCAGAGGCACAGACAAACAATCGTATCTGCACAAATACACGCACTCGCACACACAGAAACACACACACACACACATATTCATTGATACACAGATGTGGCCACACGCAGGCACATATAAACAAACGCATCTGCACAGATACACACACACACACTCACAAACACACACACATGCATATGTACAGATAAACACAGATGTGCACACACACACACACACACACACACACACACACACACACACACACACACACACACACACACACACACACACCAACATGCTATAATCACCTACCCGCACACACAAACACACACACATCCCTATACACACAGACACACAAAAAGATGCACAAAGATGTGCGTGTGCACACACACACAATACACGTACACGTACACAGACACACACTCTTTCCATGCCCGGTGTTTGCCTTGAGGCCATGAGCTAATTCCAGCCTCCATAATTGCGGTGTGTCTTACACCTGTCTGCTATTAATTCTCCCCTGTCTCTCATTCCCGCCTTAATGAGATATTTTTCTAATTATTGTCATTATGCCATTTTCCGTAATGAATTTGATGGATGTTGTTGTTATTGGAGTATTAATTGTCTGTAATTAGAGTAAATGTGACGTTAAGTTTCTGCAGGCGGTGGAAGAATTGAGTTTTGTTGTATAAACTTAAAAAACGTCTCTAGCTGTTTTGGAGACCTTGTCGTTTTTCTAGCGTTTGATCTGCATGTTCCCGCCCTTTTGCTGGTTTGAGTTGGTGTCAAGGAGATGGTGGTTTGGAGACAACAGAGGGAGCTGGTCCGGTCACCAGTGAATAGTGCCCGGCTTGTAGCCATTTTAAGACCATTACAGCGGTGAAAAGACACACAATGGCAGCCGCTGGCTTTTGTTTCGGCCTGCCAGTGGAAACCAAACATCCCCCCCCCCCCCCCCCCCCCCGCGCTCTCTCTCTGTCCAAAGAAAAGGTGAAAGAGCTTTTTCCTATACTTCCATTTAGAAAAAAGAAACCCTAGCTTTTCAAAGGGAATTTATCATAAAAATCTGTCATTGTTGGAGACTCAGCTCAGAATCTGCTAGAGGGAACGTTCTAGATAGTTGTGATTGTGAATAACCCTGGCAGACACTGGATTTCAATCCAGTTAGGAGTTCATGGTGGAGGGGGTGTCTAGGTTTTGGTGGCGGAGTCTTTCTGGTTGGTCGCTGATGGGACCTAAAAAAGCTCCATATGCTCTTCATGTTCCGTTAAGATTTGCGGTAGTGTGTGTGTGTGTGTTGGACAGTTAGGGGGTTGGACGGGTTTTGTATATACGTGTGTGTGTGTGTGTGTGTGTGTGTGTGTGTGTGTGTGTGTGTGTGTGTGTGTGTGGGTGTGTGGGTGTGTTGGAGTGTGAGTGGATGAGGGAGGGAGGTGTTTGTGTGTGTGTGTATTGAAGGGTTAGGAGGTGAGGAAGGGTGTGTGTGTGTGTGTGTGTGTGTGTGTGTGTGTGTGTGTGTGTGTGTGTGTGTGTGTGTGTGTGTGTGTGTGTGTGTGCGTGTGTGTGTGTGTGTGTGCGTGTGTGTGTGTGTATTGAAGGGTTAGGAGGTGAGGAAGGGGGGGTGTGTGTGTGTGTGTGTGTGTGTGTGTGTGTGTGTCTGTTGGGGGGTGAGTGGAGGTGTGGGACCTGACGCTGTGGTTTTGCCGTCCTCTCAGGTGATGCCAATTACCTGAAGCAGGTCACGCCCCCCTCACCTGCTACCCGTGTTTGTGGCGTCGTTTGGTTAGTCTGTGCATGCCTCTCACCGAGAAAAACAACCTCGCATTTAATGTCCTTCCTCTTCAGGGGACGTACCTCAGACGCAGGTGATGTTCCACCGCCCGATGTGACATTAAAGAGGGCAAACAGGGCTTTACAGGGGGCCGAATTCAGGTTCAGCGAGAGGGGCCTGGAGGTGCAGACAGAGGGCCCCTATGTTGGGGAGAATAGCAAATAGGGCCCTATGTGAAGTAGCGGGTTATTATATCAGCTCGAGGGGTCTGTAGGATCTTAAGGTGTAGGGGGCCACGTGTGAGGTCCAGGGGCCGACGGGGCCCAATGTGAGGTAGAGAGCCGACCTGGGCCCTATGTGTGTGGTGGAGGGACCCACAGGGCCTGCTGTGAGGTATAGGGGCCAACGGGGCCCTATGTGAGAGAGAGGCCCCAACAGGGCCCTATGTGAGGTATAGGGGCCAACGGGGCCCTATGTGAGAGAGAGGCCCCAACAGGGCCCTATGTGAGGTATAGGGGCCAACGGGGCCCTATGTGAGAGAGAGGCCCCAACAGGGCCCTATGTGAGGTACAGGGGCAGACAGGGCCCTATGTGAGGTATAGGGGCCCTATATGAGTCAGAGGCCCCAACAGGGCCCTATGTGAGAGAGAGGCCCCAACAGGGCCCTATGTGAGGTATAGGGGCCAACGGGGCCCTATGTGAGAGAGAGGCCCCAACAGGGCCCTATGTGAGGTACAGGGGCAGACAGGGCCCTATGTGAGGTATAGGGGCCCTATATGAGACAGAGGCCCCAACAGGGCCCTATGTGAGGTATAGGGGCCAACGGGGCCCTATGTGATTTTAAGGGAACCACAGCGCCCTGTGTTATGTAGAGGGAGCGGCAGGGCCTGGTTTTGTACATATAGTGTCCACGAGGGCCCCTATGTAACATAAAGCGGCCAATAGGGGCCCATGCGATGCGGAGGGGCCAACGGGGTCCCGGAGGTGTACATATCAGGGTCTTCGGCGGGCTGGTTCACATGCTGACGGGGCTTTGAGAGGATGACAGCCGTTTAACTCCCAGGACCTGCTCCTCAAGTGCCAGCGCCCCGGCTCCTCTGGAATCCTGTTAGCAGCTATAATTACAATTCGTGTGCTCCCCGATCGCTTTGAACAGCCTCTGGGAGAGGGGAGAAAGAGCAGCGAGGGGTGCCGGGGATCCAGAGAGCTTCCCCCGCCTTCAGAGATCCTTCATTAGGGTGGAAAACACCCCTCAGACGCCTTAAGAGCCCCGGACTAATGTTCCCTGGCTCCCTATTGTGTCACACCCCCTATAGACGCCACGGGAGCCCCCTTGAACCTTTCAGTTCAGTTCAATTGAAAAAACACACATGTGTGCTTTTTGTTTTAAACGTGGATTATAAATGATTAGGACAAATGTTTTGGGATTTATTGCCGTTGGCTTTATTTGTTATGAATACAGGATGTGTTTAACGTGCACAGTGCAGAGGAGGAAGTTCATGTTGGACGTGATGTTTAACCCTGCGAGTTTATTGTTTTTCCTTCAAGGTAGCACCACGTTGTTGGTGGGTGGATGAAGTGAATGCCAAAGAATGTATTGGGAACAACAAAGAGAATCAGAGAGAGATTCAGAGAATGGCAGTGGTGGTAGAAGGAGAGAGAGAGAGAGAGAATAAAAGGCTAGCATAATGCCTAATAGGTGCTTTAGTAATTTCTGAGTTTTCGTAGCTTAATCTGTTCTGAAAAGCTTGCGAGAAGAAAGGCCTTAAATGGGCCTCAGTATTAATTTGATGTGACTCCTCCACAATGAAGACCGCAGATCCCAGAAAGCCTTTCTCCCCGCTACCCTCTTTCATGGTGCCCGGCCCTCTGAACTTTCTGCCTAAATATTTCATTAAACCATCTCCTCTAAGCCTCTTTGGTATTCTGTTGCCAACGCCGGCCTCAAAATGCTTCTTCTTACGGCGCAGTCTGTGCAAAGCGAGCTCATAGAATCTGTGGAACTGCCTCTCTCTCTATTGTGCGACCCTCAAATTGATTTGGTTCAATGGTGGAGAGTTGTTTTATAAAAACATACACACACACCCTCTGGGTAACCCGATCCTCCTTCCCAGTTAGGTTTATGGATCTCGGGTTTAGTTCATGGATTTTAGAAATGCTATAATCAATTGTAATCTAGTGTCCCTTTTGTGGAATCAGCTCATGAATATAATCAATATTAATTGAGGATGAATTCGATTTCGATAGCTGAAAAACTAAAAAAACATGTTTCCCCTGTGAAGTAGCGAACCAGCTGCCTTTCTGACTAGCGTGTGATTGGTCAATGGCCATTGTTTTGTTTTTCTCTCCTGTCTAA
>NC_044063.1:4577855-4582855 GCF_902167405.1 Gadus morhua
GGGGGGGGAGGAGGGGAGGGGGGGTAGGATGAATGTGGATGGAAGAGGAGGAGGAGGAGGAGGAGGAGGAGGATGGAGGAGACACCCCCGCGCTGTATGTCGCTCTCTTGACCTCCTGCCTTCCTCTCCTCCTCTTCCCTTTCTCCGTAGTTGTTTTCTCTCCTTCTCTCACTCTTCCGTCTCGTTCTCTCCATTCCCTTCCATGTCTTCCGTTCCATCCATCTCTTCTGTTCTCAGTTTCTTTATCAATCCCTCTCTTTCTCGTCGACTTACACTCTCTCCCAGGAGACTTTGCAGAATCACGCCAAGGCAGTGTGTCTGGTGTATTTGTGCGTGTGCATGTGTGTGTCTGCGCACGCCTGTACTGTGCGTGTGTGTGCGTGTGTGTGTGTTTGTGTATGCATGCGTGCATGTGTGTATTGTAAATATAAAATGACACACATGATAGATTAAAGCAATGCATTAGAATGAAGCAGAACTGAGTGGACAGACATTCTTAAATCACTGAAACCTGCTTCCAGTAAATTGACGTGATGAGGTACCTTTTTGCATTGTGTTAAACACACGTTAAGATCATCATATATCATTATGGATTTTGACACAGAAGCGTTTCTGCCTATTGATAATTCCTCCCTTTGTCCCCTTTGTCTTTCCGCGCACAACATCTACACAACACGTGCGTCCTTACGAAGGACTTTGAAGGACTTTTGAAAGGCAGTGCATGCACAGAATTCCCTCGGCATTATGTTTGGCTGATGAATGTGGAGGAGCGTTGTTTCAGAAGGGGAAGGCTCCCTCCGCTTTAGCCTCCTCTCCCCCCTTACTGTCTCCCCCCCCCCCACACTCCCACTCCTGCCACTTCGTTCCTCCCCTCCTTAGCCTCCCCCTCTCCTCCTCGTCCTGGCCTCCCTCTCACTCCCTACGAGGGAGGTGGGGGAGACAGCTCAGAGGAGAAACGGGCTAATGCGCGTGAAAACGCCAAGCGGGACCTAAACCGGTGTTGACAAACTGGCCTGGACGTTTGGAAGGGTGGGGGGGGGTGTGGGCTGTGATCTGTCTCGGAGTTGAGCTTTTTTTATCGTTTTTTAAAATGCATATTCATCTGCTTCCTCCCGCCGGGTGGGGACGGAGATCCGGAGCCGTGTCATCTCGCCACACTCCCGCCACAAACCAAATGTATAGTGACACTGATTATGCAAATCTGCCGTTCGTTTCCCTTCCTCACCCCCCTCGCGCACACACACACACACACACACACACACACACACACACACACACACACACACACACTCACAAACCAGTCGCCTCCCAATGGTACCTGAGCCAGAGGAGGAGACAAGGGAAGAGAGAAGGGCTGAGGAGAGGAGAGGAGAGGAGGGAGAGAAGCAAGGGGGGGAGTAAGAAGGGAGGAGAAGGGGAGAGAGGGGAGGGGAGGGGAGGGGAGGGGAGGGGAGGGGAGAATAGTGGCAGTCTGTAATCCAGGAGAAACTCCTCAATATTTCATACTCCTCTGATTCTCAGCGCTCTTTTATCGGAGGAGAGGGGAGACAGAATTTGTTATAAGTCCTGGCGGGCCCGTGAAAATATTACCTCTAAAGTATTTGTTATATATACAGCAGAATACACTACAGTGAGACGGAGCCAAGTATGAAGTATTTGACATTTTAGGCAGTGTATGGGAGGAACGTTTGACAGTAGCTTATTCTATTTCGTGGAATGAAAACCTACATTTTAAATGAAATGCATTCAACTAACCTCATAAAGAATCTATATATATATCTTTATATCTATTATTTATGTATTGTACCCACAACATATATACAGTACATACTGCTAGAAAGCAGTTCCACTCACACATTTCTAGCTTACTACAGGATACAAATATACTACACTTAACAATCTGTATACATAACGGTAATAAATTAAATCACATTCATTATTCCCAGCAGGAAATAACCTTGTCAAAACAATAAAATACAGGATGTAAAAAATAAATATAATTT
Organism: Gadus morhua; assembly: GCF_902167405.1. NCBI lineage: Eukaryota > Metazoa > Chordata > Actinopteri > Gadiformes > Gadidae > Gadus > Gadus morhua. The sequence goes on from NC_044063.1 coordinate 4,579,859, forward strand.
CAAAAAGTATATTTTAATGAATGAATTCAAATATTATTAATAAATTAACTTAAGTGCTGACTGGGGGCCCAGTAGAATCAAAAAATAGTGTCTCAATTACAGCAGGCCGTTTGAGAGTTTATTAATGTTTTCTACTGTACCATTAGCCTGTACTGTACCTCCACCCGGATCAGCCATCATAAAAACAGCCTTTCCTGGCTCATACTCTGCCCCCCCCCCCCCCCCCCCCCCCCTGTGTCCCGCTGGGCGTGAGGGGTCCTGGGAGGTTGAGGGGGCTCTCAGGCAGCTACGGGGGTCTTTATTCTGGAAGCCTATTAGAGACGAGTGGGGAGGAGACCCCGGCGTCGGAGGTCTGACAGCAGCCTGTCGGTGTATAAATATATCAGTCAAGCTGCTGGAGCGCGCTCCCATTACTGTAGCTACACCGTACCGCTCCTCCAGCGCTGTGTCTATAGCGTGGTACGCTCACACCGCGTCTCTGGGGGTTTTCCGTCGTTCCTTTAATCGTTTTTAATTCTACGACTGCCCGGTGATGCCCTGTTGGCACGCCCGAATTACAAATCTGGATTAATATAGTCGTTAATGATTGCTACTATTTAGTGCGAACATACTGAGTACTAATATAATTAGTACTATTGATTAATATAGTCGTTAATAATTACTACTATATAGTACGGACATACTGAGTACTAATATAATTTGTACTATAGATGAATATAGTAGTTAATAATTACTACTATATAGTATGAACATACTGAGTACTAATATAATTTGTACTATAGATTAATATAGTAGTTAATAATTACTACTATATAGTATGAATATAGTGAGTACTAATATAATTAGTACTCACTATATTACATATTGCTTTATTAAGAAACACAGTATGAGTATATATTTGGATATATATTCCTCTGGTTTTAAGGGAATCACATTTATTTCTGTTTAGTTATTTGGACGCATTGCCCAGAATTATGTTTACTATTTAGTGGAAGCTTAAGTCTGATTTACAGTTGAGGGTTCGCCCCCCCCCCCACCCCCCCCGGGCCAGGCGGTCCCGCTATGAAGTTAGTACGACACGGGGGTCAGGGGATACCACCACACCTCTCACTGCCGCCGTAGCGCTACACACACGCAACGGGTGTACGTACACCTTGTCCTACACACGCCTCGGCCTCGGCCACCCCACCGCGCCTCCACCTGTACCTCCCCTCCACCTGTGCCCCCCCCCCCCCCCCCTCATCTCGTCTGTCAAAATATTATCCATCCGGGGCATTAAGGACCTGCCCTCTACGGTGCCACCGCAGCAGAGCGAAAGAGAGAGGTGTGTGTCTGAGTGTGTGTGTGTGTGTGTGTGTGTGTGTGTGTGTGTGTGTGTGTGTGTGTGTGTGTGTGTGTGTGTGTGTGTGTGTGTGTGTGTGTGTGTGTGTAGTTAGGTGTGTGTGTGTGTGTTGGGTTAAATTGTGTTATCAAAGCTAGGCCAACTCCCTCCACCCCTTGCTCTGTCGCTCTCCCCCTCTGTCTCTCTACCCCTCTCTCTCTCTCTCCCCTCTGTCTCTTTAGCTCTCTCTCTCCCCCTCTGTCTCTCTACTCCCCTCTCTCACACCACTTCTGGCTCTCTACCTCTCCCACCCCTTTTTCTGTCTCTCACTATATTTCGCTCTCTCTCTCTCTTTCTCTCTAGTCTTCTCTCTCTCTCCCACCTTAGTCGTTTCTCTCTCTCTCTCTCTCTCTCTCTCTCTCTCTCTCTCTCTCTCTCTCTCTCTCTCTCTCTCTCTCTCTCTCTCTCTCTCTCTCTCTCTCTCTCTCTCTCTCTCTCTCTCTCTCTCTCTCTCTCTCTCTCTCTCACTGAATGCCTCTGCCTCGCTACACCCCTCTCTCTCTCTCTCTCCCTCCCCCCCTCTCTCTCTCTCTCTCTCTCTCTCTCTCTCTCTCTCTCTCTCTCTCTCTCTCTCTCTCTCTCTCTCTCTCTCTCTCTCTCTCTCACACTGAATGCCTCTGCCTCGCTACACCCCTCTCTCTCTCTCTCTCCCTCTCCCTCTCCCTCTCCCTCTCTCTCTCTCTCTCCCTCTCCCTCTCCCTCTCTCTCTCTTTCTCTCTCTCTCTCTCTCTCTCTCTCTCTCTCTCTCTCTCTCTCTCTCTCTCTCTCTCTCTCTCTCTCTCTCTCTCCTAATGAGGAAGGGACCTTAGTGGAAACAAAAGGTTGGCCGAGCTTGTCGACTAAACCTCCTCTCCCTCCTTCCCTCCCTCCCTCCCTCTCCCCCTCCCCCCCCTCCCCCCCTCCCCCAGCGGGCCCAGCAGCAGTGTGACAGACCGGGAGCAGAGTGGGGTCCAGGGTCCGGGCTGGTAGCATGATTAGATTGTGGGGGGGTCCGAGGTGGGGCTCCAGCTGGCGGGGCCTGTCTGGGGCTGGCGGGGCCCGGTCGCGGTGCCTGTCACCGGGCCTGACATCTCTGACAGGCAGGGGGACAGCTCCACACGACAGGTTCATTAAATGGCATTTTTCTACAGCTGGGCCTCCACACACACACACACACACACACACACACACACACACACACACACACACATGCACATGAACACACATGCGCATACACACGCGTATACATACACACGCACACAGATACACACATGCATACACACACACACACGATATACGAGGCTTCTCCAATGAGGAGAGGGAGGAAGATCCTCCCTAACATTGTTGAGAATAAAAAATGTAGATTGCCCAGACTATTGTAATGAATTAATGCCCTTAAATATGACTACTTTATTGCCTTTGAATATATAATGTTCGTTTCCCTGGGTAAAGGGACATTAGCACCCCCTATCGCCTATCGCCAATTACTTCAGGGAGGAACGGCCTCCGTTCGCCTCCGTTGACTCCCATTCATTTCCCCGAAAGTACTGGCGGCTGGTGGATAACATGGGTTTCAATGGGAGAGAGGAGGAAAATCCTCCTCTGAGTGGGTGGGACCTTAAGGGGTCTGATTCGCG
>NC_044063.1:4587855-4594673 GCF_902167405.1 Gadus morhua
TAGGAATTTTTATCTATCTTAAAATACCAGTACATGCTATAATTATCGAGTTGGGTTGTGAAAGATTAACTTAAAAGCATACACATATCTGTTCAAATTGGTGTCCTTTTTCAGCTCATTTTAACTAAATGCGACTGCTCTTTCTGAGTGGTTGGAGATTGTCCACGACAGCTGCTGTATTCACCAAGTTATAATTACTCTATTGTTAGCACTTGTACCTACAGCTCATCGCATTGCATGTCAGCCTCATACCACACACGTCTGGATAGATAAAAAAAACAATTAAGCCTGATTGTGCCATGATCTTGGAAGTTTGTCACACAGATGGAATGTGAAATGTTTACCTCACCCGCATTGCAAAAATGAAACTAATGAAACTAAACTGGAGTATCCTGCGGGCTGAATTCCGACGCTGAGCTTTTACTCCAGCCGCGAATTGAAGTTTAAACCAATCACGACCAATAAATGTGATGCACCGAACTGCAGGGGGAAGCGGTAACTTTATCCTGAGTTCACGCGCTACCTCTCCGAGCTCCAGTGAGCTGTGTGCGTTTGAAGAAGGGGAGGAGGCAGCCAGCGCCGGAGTCTGCCGGATAATTAGTGCCAGACTGGGAGCATAGCGCAGCAGTGTCTGTGTGTGTGTGTGCGTGTGTGTGTGTGTGTGTGCGTGTTCGTGTGTGTCTGTGTGTGTGTGTGTGTGGAGTGGAGAGGTTTACGTTGTCGACTCTGTGATCTGAACTGCATGCGGCAAACGGCGAAGCAGAGGCAAGTGTCACCCCGCCTCGCAGTCAGAGTTTTCATGCATATTTATACGTGGCGTCCGTGTCACGGGTTCGATACATTATTGTCAGCTAATTAGATGTAAGGCAACGGCGGGACGAGGGAGGGAGGAGAAAAAAACAAGTCCAAAATATTCATTAAAAGCCTTCTGGTAATCACCTGGGCTGACAGGGGTGTCGTCGTCGTGGACAACCGCAGACAGGCGGGGCGAGGGATATGGGGGGGAGGGTGTGAATGGGAAGTTCTCTTCTAATTAAACACTATTCCACTGATATTAACATAGTGCCCCCTCCCCCCCCCACACACACACACACACACGTCCCCATCACCCCCCTCCTCCCAGCTCCTCCTGCTGTTGTCTCCATGGGTGAAATTAACCTTCTTTAATTGGCCTCTCTGGGTCTCTCAGATCCTCTGAGAACTTCCTTCTGGATGCGCTGTCTGCTGGAGGAACCGGACCCAGTTCTGCTGGGCTGGGGCCCATTTCGGTCTCATTTACTTTTGGGTTTAGGACTAGGTTTAATTAAGCTTGGCCTGGTTTTGGCTGTTGGCTATGGACATAGTTCCTGTGTATAGTCTTCTTTTATTTCGTATTTTTTTTTTTATTCTACTACTGTCCTGTAGTGGGCTGAAACTGATATTCGACCCCCTGTGATTAATAAAGGACTCAATATTATTGCATATTATTCAGCTAGATTTCCAGTTATTTTGCTTGCGGCTTCAGTTAAGTTCAGACCTGCTTGGTTTGCATTTGGTAGTGGACAGCGAGATGTACAACCTATTGTTTTAACTGAAGGTCAGCTCAATATATCATGTTGGTTTGGAACGACTCGAGGCCCCCTGCTGAGGTCCCACTGCTAGATACAACCCTAGCTAAGTTCACACGCATATTTCTTCTCCATCTATTTGAGCTTATTTGGGTTAAATATGTCCTCAGTGATTTGAGGATCTGAAAGTTGAATATCAATAATTACAAATATAGTGTCTTGCAATATAGTATATTAATTGAGTATACGTATAGTGTACATCCACATTTTACGATGGGCCATTATCTGTATGGACTTTTACGGCATCCATTTCCCGTACATGCATCCATTGAACACACTTTGGAAACATACAGATGTTCCTCCCCAATGGGAAATCTATAGATTTAATGATAAAGATATCCTGTTCCCAGTCATCTGAACATTTCCTGCATAAGTAAACGTACCGTAACATACTGTAAACATTCGTAAATAGCTGGCCCCATGGTCATAATTAATGGAGGCGTATACCATTACATGCCATTTCAAATTCTACATCTAGGGACGTCATAAGGGGGCAAGTCCACCAAGCTGTATGATGTACAGCTCAGTGGGTAAGCTGTTAACTATCTCTGTATCTTCTTCCTTTCTTTGTATCCATCCATATTTCTATCTATCTATCTCTCTCTCTCTCTCTCTCTCTCTCTCTCTCTCTCTCTCTCTCTCTCTCTCTCTCTCTCTCTCTCTCTCTCTCTCTCTCTCTCTCTCTCTCTCTCTCTCTCTCTCTCTCTCTCTCTCTCTCTCTCTCTCTCTCTCTCTCTCCCCCTCTCTCTCTCTCTCTCTCTCTCTCTCTCTCTCTCTCTCTCTCTCTCTCTCTCTCTCTCTCTCTCTCTCTCTCTCTCTCTCTCTATCTAACATTATATCTATCCATCCATTTATCAATTTATTTTCCTACCTTTCTACCTTTCTATCACATATATGTCTGGCTGACTGGCTGGTTCGCTGGCTTGCTGGCTGGCTATCTATCTAGCTATCAATCTTGTTATGGGCAGTCAAAATCCAACCTGGCGAGAAGATAACGGTTACGTTAATGGCTCCGTTTTCCTTCAAACAATCAAACATTCCCACTGCAGGAAGAGGAAGCAGGAATGGAGTAAAAAACAATCGGGGGCTCTTGTGCACGTCACATGTCAGCCACGCGTCTCGGGAACGCCAGGGAGCGGGCGTCTCTCCGATTACATCCACACACACGCGCTACAGCCCAGAGCAGAGGTCCATAAACAGCCTCGTGCCGTGACCCACCTGTGGAGGTACTCTGAGCTGAAGACCCGCTGAGTATCAAGCAGAGTACAACGCGCCAGACCTTCTGATTACCGTGTCAGATTATTCCCCCCCCCCCGTCTACCAGCACACCCAAGTAACACAAATTTAATCAGGCAAGGTAGGTGGACCTGCTAATATATTTTTATTAAAACAGTGTTCGCCCCAAAGACTTGACCGAATGACGGGTGTCCAGCCCTCTTGTCTGAACACCACCGGTGTGAGAGGAGCGTGCATGTGACGTCTCCTGGTCGAACCCGAGAGGTACGAACCTGAGCTGTATGTCTCAGCAGGCCTCCGGGCCTGTGGTGCCAGACCGACCCGGTCTCACGCCAGCCCCAGAGATCTCTGTCATCACGGGGCGGAGTGGCGGAGTGGCGGGCTGGCGGGCGCGCCTCCCAGACAGGAAGTGAGGTCGTCAGCAGGGCACACCGCCGATCTCCCGGGAGCGCAGTTGGAATGTTGCATGCTGGGATTTTTTTTCCCGATCGTAACTGAAGCCTTGTGTTAACCGTAACTACGGCCGTACACGTAGTTACACACCCTGTACCCCACCTAATCAATCTCTTGAACCCCTTTAGTCTCTGATCTTGAACTTTGAATGGTCCTGTTGATAACTGTTACACAGAAACAGACAATGAAAATAATTCATAGCCACAAGGAGATTAGTACTTACTCTCTAATGTGGCACGATGCTCATTCGTTCACGGGGACATTGATATTAAATATGTATGTTGGGGTCCTAGGAATTGTCAGAACTGAAATCGGGGTCACATGCCCAAACGGGCTACGGACTACTGTTCTTCTGTTATGGAATGGAATATAATCTATTCTAATCGTATCTGTGATGTTTTTTGTCTTGCCAGGAAGGACATACAACGACCTGAACCAGTACCCTGTCTTCCCTTGGGTCCTCACCAACTACGAGTCCGAGGAGCTGGACCTGACCGTGTCGGCGAACTTTAGAGATCTGTCCAAGGTACCGACCGCTCAGAGATGCCGAAACATAGACCCAGACCCTGAACCAGACAGAATGTGGGAGTAAGGGCCTTACTTTGAAAAAAAACAAAACAGAATCTAACTGAATAAAAGTCTTAATCAAAGACTGTAAAAGAGCACCATGCTTTAGTAAATAAAAGTCTTAATCCTGTGAAATAATATCACACTTTACAATTTTTTTATTTGATCGTCATGCCTAACTAAATATAGTTATTATCCTGAGACAGAAAACGATAAGTGGAAAACGCACACCATACACAACAAAATAATCGTCTGAAACTAAGACAGTATTACCCGTCTATTTATTAACAAAATGAAGGTCGTCTGCCCCACTAAGCATGAGTGCTGAACCCCCTTGATCCAAAAGTTTGGCCAAGCCCTTTCCAATGCCGTGAGTTATGCTAGAGCTTGTATCGGAGCTCTTTAAAAGCCTTGTTAATGGCCTGGGTCATAGGTCACGCTGTGTTGCAGGTCAGATGTGGCGACAGTGATGGCTTTGATCTTCAGGAGGGAGAGCGAGAGAAAGAGAGTGAGAGGGAAAGAGTTCAACGTCATATCAGATCGGTCTGAAGAGAGCAAACATCAGCACATATTTCACAAAACCTGCTCTCTCTCTCTCTCTCTCTCTCTCTCTCTCTCTCTCTCTCTCTCTCTCTCTCTCTCTCTCTCTCTCTCTCTCTCTCTCTCTCTGTGAGTTTATCTCTCAAGCTCACTGACCTGAAAACCATCACATTCCTGGCTCAGCTTTCTTTTTCTCTCTCACGCTTTCCCCTGGTCTCTCTCTCTCTCTCTCTCTCTCTCTCTCTCTCTCTCTCTCTCTCTCTCTCTCTCTCTCTCTCTCTCTCTCTCTCTCTCTCTCTCTCTGTGTCTCTCTGTTCAAACTCTCTCTCTCTGCCTTATCACTGCAACACTTTTTACCTTCTGTCTGCCAGCCTGCATCTTCATAGTTTGTAAATGATTTTTCTTCTTGTTATTTTTAAACCAGATAAACATCCAGAGACATCCAGTCGTGTTAACAGCTCGAATACACATAAACACTTAAACACACAAATACGATTCTTTAGGATACGCAGTGGAATCCTTAATTTTGCCATAATCCCATCCGTTTGCTTTAATTGGGACGCAATTCCTTCCAGAGCCAAAAGAACAAACAAGAGAAATAAATCACGCAGCGCTGTGGGTTTTCAGCCCATCTGTCTTCCTACTGCCATATTCCAGGTGTCACATAGGTATTCTATTGTAACCGGTTCACATCTGCTCTAATTAGAGCCTAAGCGTCTCAGGCAGTGTAGACGACCACCTTGTTCGTCACACAGCTGCGACACGACTTACTATGGAATGTAGTGTATGTGTAATATATGGTACGTACTACCGTGTGATTTACTATCAAAAAGATGCCAAGTAAGCTTTAACATACAAGGAGTTGTATACGTACATATGTACTGTGATCTTGAATTTTACATGTACATGTGTATAGTATTGTTCCAGTGACGTCTCTGTTCCGGTGACGTTATCCCGACATCCCCACCCGGTGCACAATGAAATCCATTAATTACTAATAAGTCACCGAGCCATGCTTCCTGATGGTTGAACTTGGCTCATTCCTCCACGACATCGATCAAATCCCCACAAGTTCACACAAGTCGTCCCAGGAAGCAGAAGCTCACGAAGGGGTCAGGCTAGTGAAGCGGTTATGGGCGTTCGACTCCAAAATGAACGGCACTAGGTCTGAGCCAACATGTCTTCAGCCTAGGACAAGATGTCCTAACCCCCAACATGCTGATCAATGACCTGAATGGATCTGAATTCCCAAGTCGCTTTGGAGTGCGTTTCCTTTAATGTCATTTCGAGGACGCTTTTAATCCAAAGTAATTTCCGATGCATGTCATTAGGGAGCAGGTAGGGGTGAGGGTCATTCTGCTCAAAGATGCCTACAGGTAGGATTGGGATATTCATAATTGAATCCATTCCTTTTGACCGGGAGACAAACACACTTCCTACTGAACTCTCCTGGATCCTCAAATGTCAGACTGAACGACAAGTTTGTGCGTCATGTCCGGTGACCGCTCGCTGACGCACAACCCGCTGCGTTGCGTGCTAAAAGACCGCCAAAACAACTTCCTCCGAGCTTGCCGGGGTATTCACTCAGCTGTAAGAAATGCAGCCCCAACACAATGGCCTTGCCCAAGAGCCCGAGGCCTTGTGCATAGTTCGATGTCAGGTACACTCATGCGAAGGAGTGTAATACGGGTCTACTAATGATTATCGGCAGACTGAGTGACAGCGCGTTGATGGGAACAGGAAGCTAATCATCCTGATGGCAATGAAACGGCGTGGGGAAAACGGGAATTTCACTAGGTTATGACTGCCCCTGTGCTGGATAAACGTCTCCGAGGGAGCGTAACTGCAAACACTGATTGACGGGTGGGTTATTTCTCGTGCCGAACAATCAAACTGTCATCTGTTGTACAGCCAACCTAATTGCTCCTGATCGAACGCCAAGTTCTTGACTAATTTTCTAAGTTGGGGTGAGGTGGTTTAGTGTGTGACCCCCCCGAGGTAGTGGGAGTGCTCTTTATTCACGACTGAGTCACCTGTAGTATGACGCGCATATTTTAAGTTAATTGCATGCATGCCATTCATGGTGGGCGGTCACGAGCAGCTATTTTTTATAAAACGAATAATGGTGTGCAACATTGACTCTGTTTAATTGGCAGAGTCAATGTTGCACACTCACTGTGCAAACGGTCCAACTTTTTTTCCACCAAAATGTTTGACTATATATTGATACTGATTTTTTTTATTGATATTGGAGACTCTAATTAAAGAACGCTTTAGCTTCTTGAATTGAAATGAGCAGAATGTGACGGTTCCCCTTCAAGTAGCAGGTTACACGGTTAACCTCCCCTGGCCATTACACTATCCTGACTCCTAACTTCAGTGTATTATTTTATTCTGGTTCAACATTCATAGCAT
>NC_044063.1:4602273-4604773 GCF_902167405.1 Gadus morhua
TTCTTTTGGTGACATCATGGCGTCACTTACGTCACATGTGCTACCTGCCCGAGCAGTGGGCCGCTGTTGGAAGAAATAAGAAAAACCCGAGCCACTTCACGGTGCTGCCTACAGCCGCTAATAGAGCTGTAGCGCGTGGGCTAGCGGCTCCCAGGTACGCTAGCTGTGAGTGCTTCCACATGTTGCCTCACTGCCATGTGTGAACAATATATCCCCCCCCCCCCCCCCCCCCCCCCCCCCTACTCCGACTCCTTTCCCCTCTGCACCAGCTCACCTCAGGGTCACAAGGTCAGACCAATGGTTACTGGGAAATTAGGCCGTGGCCGCACCACATTCTCCTCACACTCCCCCATCTGTCACCGTGGAAACGTACCGGGCGTGGGACCAAAGAGCCGTCTCTCTCTCTCTCTCGCTCTCGGACGTTAATGATCGCAGCTGTGCTCCCCTTCTCAGCTCTGCTGCTGAGGTAGAGCGATATGTGGGCTAGGTGTTCGCGACAATGGTGTGAAAAATAAGACTGGACGTATATGTTCTCTAACGCATAGCAGGGGGCCCCTTACGCTTGGTAAAGGGCCAACACACGACTTGGCTAGGGGCCGACACAAGGGCCACTACGATGCGCTAGGATAAGTTGAACTCAGACTTTAAATTAACATTCTAGAGTCTCATGGCAGACAAGCTCAAACCAAGGTGAACGGTTGTTTTGGTTTCTCTCGCTTCATAGGTTTCGAGGAGGATATCTGTGACTGCATGATTTATTGTATTCATGATTTATAATAATAGAATAACATATATGCCGTACATATTTTTAAGATTATTTAGCTGAAGTCTGATTTGTGAGACTCGGGTCAGGCCAACTGTAGTCTTAGGTCCCCCAGAGTTGGTCTGGTCCGACACATGGCTCAGCCACCTTAACCGCTTAAGTTAGTGCCTACGCATGACTTAGGCCCCTTCATGTACAATGATATACACTAGAGGTTGTGTAGCCACGCCAGTCTGCGCTTGTATCTGTGTGTGTGTGTGTGTGTGTGTGTGTGTGTGTGTGTGTGTGTGTGTGCGTGTGCGTGTGCGCGTGTGCGTGTGCGTGTGTGTGTGTGTGTGTGTGTGTGTCTGAGGTTGTGTGTACAGTATATGATGGTATCTCTTGCGTTCCCCAGGTGTGAGAGGAGCTCCGGGTTATTCCCTTGAGCAGGCCCACCACCTCCCCATCGAGATGGACGCTCTTATCGGTCAGTACACACATAGCTCACACACATGTATTGTTAGTATTAGTATTAGTAAGGTAGTAAGTAATGTCTTTATTTAAAAGACGGCGTATATGTGTTATAAACAATGTATTGTAGTACCTTAAGTAATCTAAGCCTTAGAAGTATAACTTTACTAGTAGTAGTCTAATAAGTATATATACGTTTAAGTACGGATTTTAATATTTCCTCAGCTAGTACTAGTGGTAGTAGCAGTAGTAGTATAACAGTTTTAATGTGTATATTTCCTCAGCTAGTACCATTAGTAGTAGCAGTAGTAGTATAACAGTTTTAATGTATATATTTCCTCAGCTAGTACTAGTGGTAGTAGCAGTAGTAGTATAACAGTTTTAATGTATATATTTCCTCAGCTAGTACCATTAGTAGTAGCAGTAGTAGTATAACAGTTTTAATGTATATATTTCCTCAGCTAGTACTAGTGGTAGTAGCAGTAGTAGTATTAGAGTCTAAATGTATATATTTCCTCAGCTAGTACTAGTGGTAGTAGCAGTAGTAGTATAACAGTTTTAATGTATATATTTCCTCAGCTAGTACTAGTGGTAGTAGCAGTAGTAGTATAACAGTTTTAATGTATATATTTCCTCAGCTAGTACTAGTGGTAGTAGCAGTAGTAGTATTAGAGTCTAAATTTATGTATTTCCTCAGCTAGTACTAGTGGTAGTAGCAGTAGTAGTATTAGAGTCTAAATGTATATATTTCCTCAGCTAGTACTAGTGGTAGTAGCAGTAGTATTATAACAGTTATAATGTCTATATTTCCTCAGCTAGTACTAGTGGTAGTAGCAGTAGTAGTATAACAGTTTTAATGTATGTATTTCCTCAGCTAGTACTAGTGGTAGTAGCAGTAGTAGTATTAGAGTCTAAATGTATATATTTCCTCAGCTAGTACTAGTGGTAGTAGCAGTAGTAGTATAACAGTTTTAATGTCTATATTTCCTCAGCTAGTACTAGTGGTAGTAGCAGTAGTAGTATAACAGTTTTAATGTCTATATTTCCTCAGCTAGTACTAGTGGTAGTAGCAGTAGTAGTATAACAGTTATAATGTCTATATTTCCTCAGCTAGTACTAGTGGTAGTAGCAGTAGTAGTATAACAGTTATAGTGTCTATATTTCCTCAGCTAGTACTAGTGGTAGTAGCAGTAGTAGTATAACAGTTTTAATGTCTATATTTCCTCAGCTAGTACTAGTGGTAGTAGCAGTAGTAGTATAACAGTTATAGTGTCTATATTTCCTCAG